>NC_091336.1:31197386-31282297 GCF_038502225.1 Cherax quadricarinatus | reverse complement strand
TAGTACCGTGGAGATGGAACTGGAGGAGCAGGGCGTGACACGACTTTCCCCGAGTGTATATACACTGAGAGGTCTATGTCTCTCGGTATATATACACTGAGAGGTCTTTATATCTCGGTATATATACACTGAGAGGTCTATGTCTCTCGGTGTATATACATTGAGAGGTCTATATCTCTCGGTGTATATTCACTGAGACGTCTATATCTCTCGGTATATATACTCTGAGAGGTCTATATCTCTCGTCATATATACACTGAGAGGTCTATATCTCTCGGTATATATACAATGAGAGGTCTATATCTCTAGGTGTATATACACTGAGAGGCCTATATCTCTCGGTGTATATACACTGAGAGGTCTATATCTCTCGGTATATATACACTGAGAGGTCTATATCTCTCGGTATATATACACTGAGAGGTCTATATCTCTCGGTATATATACACTGAGAGGTCTATATATCTCAGTGTATATACACTGAGTGGTCTATATCTCTCGGTATATATACACTGAGAGGTCTATATCTCTCGGTATATATACACTGAGAGGTCTATATCTCTCGGTATATATACACTGAGAGGTCTATGTCTCGGTATATATACACTGAGAGGTCTATATCTCTCGGTATATATACACTGAGAGGTCTATATCTGTCGGTATATATACACTGGGAGGTCTATATCTCTCGGTATATATACACTGAGAGGTCTATATCTCTCGGTATATATGCACTGAGAGGTCTATATCTCTCTGTATATATACACTGAGAGGTCTATATCTCTCGGTATATATATACTGAGAGGTCTATGTCTCGGTATATATACACTGAGAGGTGTATATCTCTCGATATATATACACTGAGAGGTCTATATCTGTCGGTATATATACACTGGGAGGTCTATATCTCTCGGTATATATACACTGAGAGGTCTATATCTCTCGGTATATATACACTGAGAGGTCTATATCTCTCGGTATATATACACTGAGAGGTCTATATCTCTCGGTATATATGCACTGAGAGGTCTATATCTCTCGGTATATATACACTGAGAGGTCTATATCTCTCGGTATATATACACTGAGAGGTCTATATCTCTCGGTATATATACACTGAGAGGTCTATATCTCTCGGTATATATACACTGAGAGGTCTATATCTCTCGGTATATATACACTGAGAGGTCTATATCTCTCTGTATATATACACTGAGAGGTCTATATCTCTCGGTATATATACACTGAGAGGTCTATATCTCTCGGTATATATACACTGAGAGGTCTATATCTCTCGGTATATATGCACTGAGAGGTCTATATCTCTCGGTATATATACACTGAGAGGTCTATATCTCTCGGTATATATACACTGAGAGGTCTATATCTCTCGGTATATATACACTGAGAGGTCTATATCTCTCTTCACTTTATATTTCATTATTTCATCATCCAACAATGACTTTCTTTACTGAAAATACTATATTTCGTTTTTAATAATAATAATAATAATAATAATAATAATAATAATAATAATAATAATAATTAACAATAATAATAATAATAATAATAATAATAATAATAATAATAATAATAATAATAATAATTAACAATAATAATAATAATAATAATAATAATAACGTAACTGGGAATAAAAGAGTAAAATAATCAGTCATTACGAAGTTAAGTATATACACATCAAGATGTCTTCTTTCTCTGTGTATATTATTAACTAAGAGATTATTTCATTCCCTATTTGGCAGGTGACGAGCGTGTTACATGTAATTCTTTTTTAACCTTGTATAGTCAATAAGTTTTAAAGGTAATAAGCGTAGCAACGAACATTACAGTGCTGACGGACAGATGTATCGTGGCTCAGTGTGTGCTCTTCCTCATCGCTGGTTACGACACCACGGCGGCTGTTCTAGCCTTCTCTGCTTTTCTGCTGGCCAAACATCCCGTACACCAGCAGCGTCTCCGCCAGGAGGTGCAACAGATGGTTGAGGAACATGGTGATATTACCTACCAGGGCGTAATGGAAGCTAAGTTCCTGGACGCTTGTCTCATGGGTAAGAAAGGTTATCTGCAGAGTACCATTATAAATTACATAGATGTCAATATGCTGACTCCAGTATAAGAAACTTCATTGTAGTGCTCAGAGACGTATTGATCAAGGTTATAATGCTGAATATTCATCATAGTTGAGAGACTGACTACCTCAAAATTATCTCTTCGTCAAGGCTGAAGGACTGAGCAAGACATTCATTCACTTCTACACTCGACTGAGGAAGACTTCTGGGCAAGTGAAAATTTTGATAATGAATATTCCCAGCTGCGGCAGCTCCCTCAGTACCCTGGTGATGGACCAGGTGCTTCAGCTCCATCAGTACCCTGGTGATGGACCAGGTGCTTCAGCTCCCTCAGTACCCTGGTGATGGACCAGGTGCTTCAGCTCCATCAGTACCCTGGTGATGGACCAGGTGCTTCAGCTCCCTCAGTACCCTGGTGATGGACCAGGTGCTTCAGCTCCATCAGTACCCTGGTGATGGACCAGGTGCTTCAGCTCCATCAGTACCCTGGTGATGGACCAGGTGCTTCAGCTCCATCAGTACCCTGGTGATGGACCAGGTGCTTCAGCTCCATCAGCACTCAGGTGCTTCAGTACTCTGGTGGTGGACTAGGCGCTTCAGCTCCTTCAGAACTCTGGTGGTGGACCAGGTGCTTCAGTACTCTGTTGATGGACCAGGAGCTTCAGCTCCTTCAGTATTCTGGTGATGGACCAGGTACTTCAGTACCTTGGTGATGGACAAGGTGCTTCAGCTCCTTCAGTACTCTGCTGGTGGACCAGGTGCTTCAGTACTTTGGTGAGGGACCAGGTGCTTCAGCACCTTCAGTACTCTGGTGATGGACCAGGTGCTACAGTACCCTGGTGATGGACCAGATGCTTCAGTACTCTGGTGATGGACCAGGTGCTTCAGCTCCTTCAGTACTCTGGTGATGGACCAGGTGCTTCAGTACCCTGGTGATGGACCAGGTGCTTCAGCTCCTTCAAAACTCTGGTGGTGGACCAGGTGCTTCCGTACTCTGTTGATGGACCAGGTGCTTCAGCTCCTTCAGTAATCTGGAGATGGACCAGGTACTTCAGTACCCTGGTGATGGACCAGGTGCTTCAGCTCCTTCAGTACTCTGGTGGTGGACCAGGTGCTTCAGTACTTTGGTGAGGGACCAGGTGCTTCAGCTTCTTCAGTACTCCAGTGGTGGACCAGGTGCTTCAGTACCCTGGTTATGGACCAGGTGCTTCAGCTCCTTCAGTACCCTGGTGATGGACCAGGTGCTTCAGTTCCTTCAGTACTCTGGTGGTGGACCAAGTGCCTCAGTACTCTGTTGATGAACAAGGTGCTTCAGCTCCTTAAGTAATCTGATGATGGACCAGGTACTTCAGTACCCTAGTGATGGACCAGGTGCTTCAGCTCCTTCAGTACTCTGTTGATGGACCAGGTGCTTCAGTACCCTGGTGATGGACCAGGTGCTTCAGTACTCTGGTGATGGACCAGGTGCTTCAGTACCCTGGTGATGGACCAGGTGCTTCAGTACCCTGGTGATGGACCAGGTGCTTCAACTCCTTCAGTACTCCAGTGGTGAACCAGGTGCTTCAGTACCCTGGTTATGGACCAGGTGCTTCAGCTCGTTCAGTACCATGGTGATGGACCCAGTGCTTCAGTACCATGGTGATGGACCAGGTGCTTCAGTACCATGGTGATGACCAGGTGCTTCAGTACCCTGGTGATGTACCAGGTGCTTCAGCTCCTTCAGTACTCTAGTGGTGGACCAGGTGCTTCAGCTCCTTCAGTACTCTGGTGATGGACCAGGTGCTTAAACTCCTTCAGTAATCTGGTGGTGGACCATGTGCTTCAGTACCCTGGTGATGCACCAGGTGCTTTAGTACCCAGATGATGGACCAGGTGCTTAAGCTCCTTCAGTACTCTGGTGGTGGACCAGGTGCTTAAGTACTCTGGTGATAGACCAGGTGCTTCAGCTCCTTCAGTACTCTGGTGGCGGACCAGGTGCTTAAGTACTCTGGTGATAGACCAGGTGCTTCAGCTCCTTCAGTACTCTGGTGATCGACCAGGTGCTTCAGTACCTTGGTGATGGACCAGGTGCTTCAGCTCCTTCAGTACTCCGGTGGTGGACCAGGTACTTCAGTAACCTCGTGATGGACCAAGTGCTTCAGCTTTTCCAGTACTTCGGTGGTGGCCCAGGTGATTCAGCTCCTTCCGTACCCTGGTGGTGGACCAGGTGCTTCAGTACTCTTGTGATGAACCAGGTGCTTCAGTATCCAGGTGATATACCAGGTGCTTCAGAACTCTGGTGGTGGACCATGTGCTTCAGTACCCTGATGATGGACCAAGTGCTTCAGTACCCTGGTGATGGAACAGGGGCATAAGCTCCTTCGGTACTCAGGTGCTTCATTACTCTGATGGTGGACTAGGTGCTTTAGCTTCTTCAGTACTCTGGTGATGGACCAGGTGCTTCAGTACCCTGGTGATGGACCAGGTGCTTCAGCTCCTTCAGTACCCTGGTGATGGACCAGGTGCTTCAGCTCCTTCGTTACCCTGGTGATGCACCATGTACTTCAGTACCCTGGTGATAGACCAGGTGCTTCAGTACCCTGGTGATGGACCAGTAGCGTCAGCTCCTTCAGTACTGTTGTGGTGGACCAAGTGCTTCAGCTCCTTGAGTATTCTGGGGTGGACCAGGTGCTTCAGTACTCTCGTGATGGACCAGGTGCTTCAGTACCCTGGTGATGGACCAGGTGCTTCAGTTCTCTGGTGGTTGACCAGGTGCTTCAGTACTCTGGTGGTGGACCAGTTGCTACAGTACCCTGGAGGTGGACAAGGTGCTTCAGTACTCTGGTGGTGGACCAGGTGTTTCAGTACCCTGGTGGTGGACCAGGTGCTTCAGTACTCTGGTGGTGGACCAAGTGCTTCAGTACCCTGGTAATGGAAGAGGTGCTTCAGTACTCTGGTGGTGAACCAGGTGCTTCAGTACCCTGGTGATCGACCGGGTGCTTCAGTACCCTGGTGATCGACCAGGTGCTTCAGCTCCTTCAGTACTCTGATGGTGGACCAGGTGCTTAAGTACCTTGATGATGGACCAGGTGCTTCAGCTCCTTCAGTACTCTGGAGGTGTACCAGGTGCTTCAATACCCTGGTGGTGGACTAGGTGCTTCAGTACTCTGGTTGTGGACCAGGTGCTTTAGCACTCTGGTGGTGGACCAAGTGCTTCAGTACCCTGGTAATGGACGAGGTGCTTCAGAACTCTGGTGGTGGACCAGGTGCTTCAGTACCCTGGTGATCGACCAGGAGCTTCAGTACCCTGGTGATGGACCACGTGCTTCAGCTCCTTCAGTATTCTTGTGGTGGACCAGGTGCTTAAGTACCATGATGATGGACCAGGTGCTTCAGCTCCTTCAGTACTCTGGAGGTGGACCAGGTCCTTCAGTATTATGGTGGTGGACTAGGTGTTTCAGTATCCTGGTGGAGGACAAGGTGCTTCAGTACCCTGGCGTTGGACCATGTGCTTCAGTGCTCTGGTGATGGACGAGGTGCTTCAGTTCTCTGGAGATGGACGTGGTGCTTCAGTACTCTGGTGGTGAACCAGGTGCTTCAGTACTCAGGTGTAGAACCAGGTGCTTCAGTACCCTGGTTATGGACCAGGTGCTTCAGCTCCTTCAGTATTTCAGTGGTGGACCAGGTGCTTCAGTACTCTGGTGATGGACCAAGTGCTTCAGCTTCTTCAGTACCCTGGTGATGGACCAGGTGCTTCAGTACCCTGGTGATGGAGCAGGTGCTTCAGTACCCTGGTGATGGACAAGGTGTTTCAGTTCCTTCAGTACTCTGCTGGTGGACCAGGTGCTTCAGCTGCTTCAGTACTCTCGTGGTGGACCAGGTGCTTCAGCTGTTTCAGTACTCAGGTGGTGGACCAGGTGATTCAGCTCCTTCAGTACCCTGGTGATATACCAGGTGCTTCAGCTCCTTCAGTAGCCTTGTGATGGACCAGTTGCTTCAGTACCCTGGTGATGGACTAGGTGATTCATTACCCTGGTGATGGACCAGGTGCATCAGTTCATTCAGTACTCTGGTGGTGTACCAGGTGTTTCAGCTCCTTCAGTACCATGCTGGTGCACCAGGTGCTTCAGTACTCTGGTGATGGACCAGGTGCTTCAGCTCCTTCAGCACCATGCTGGTGCACCAGGTGCTTCAGTACTCTGGTGATGGACCAGGTGCTTCAGTATTATGGTGGTGGACTAGGTGATTCATTACCCTGGTGATGGACCAGGTGCTTCAGCTCCTTCAGTACTCTGGTGGTGGGCCAGGTGCTTCAGCTCCTTCAGCACCATGCTGGTGCACCAGGTGCTTCAGTACTCTGGTGATGGACCAGGTGCTTCAGTACCCAGGTGATGGACCAGGTGCTTCAGTACTCCGGTGGTGGACCAGGTGCTTCAGTACTAGGGTGGTGAACCAGGTGCTTCAGTACGGTGGTGATGGACCAGGTGCTTCAGCACCCTGGTGATGGACCAGGTGCTTCAGCTCCTTCAGTACCCAGGTGCTTCATTACTCTGGTGGTGAACTAGGTGCTTCAGCCCCTATCAGTACCCTGGTAATGGACCAGGTGCTTCAGTACTCTGGTGGTGAGCCAGGTGCTTCAGCTCCTTCAGTACCCTGGTCATGGACCAGGTGCTTCAGTACCCTGGTGGTGGACCAGGTGCTTCAGCTCCTTCAGTACCCTTGGTGATGGACCAGGTGCGTCAGTACCCTGGTGATGGACGAGGTGCTTCAGTACTCTGGTGGTGGACCAGGTGCTTCAGTACCCTGGTGATGATCCAGGTGCTTCAGTACCCTGGTGATGGACCAGGTGCTTCAGCTCTTTCGGTATCCTGGTGGTGGACCAGGTGCGTCAGTACCCTGGTGATGGACGAGGTGCTTCAGTACTCTGGTGGTGGACCAGGTGCTTCAGTACCCTGGTGATGATCCAGGTGCTTCAGTACCCTGGTGATGATCCAGGTGCTTCAGTACCCTGGTGATGGACCAGGTGCTTCAGCTCCTTCAGTACCCTTGGTGATGGACCAGGTGCGTCAGTACCCTGGTGATGGACGAGGTGCTTCAGTACCCTGATGATGGACCAGGAGCTTCAGCTCCTTCAGTACTCTGGTGGTGAACGAGGTGCTTCAGTACTATGTTGATGGACCAGGTGCTTCAGTACCCTGGTGATGATCCAGGTGCTTCAGTACTCTGGTGGTGGACCAGGTGCTTCAGTACCCTGGTGATGGACCAGGTGCTTCAGTACCCTGGTGATGGACCAGGTGCTTCAGCTCTTTCGGTACCCTGGTGGTGGACCAGGTGTTTCAATACTCTGGTGGTGGGCCAGGTGCTTCAGCTCCTTCAGTACCCTGGTGATGGATCAGGTGCTTCAGTACTCTGGTGGTGGACCAGGTGCTTCAGTACCCTGGTGATGGATCAGGTGCTTCAGTACTCTGCTGGTGGACAAGGTGCTTCAGCTCCTTCAGTACACTGGTGGTGGACCAGGTGCTTCAGTGCTCTGTTAGTGGACCTGGTGCTTCAGCTCATTCAGTACCCTGTTGATGGATCAGGTGCTTCAGTACTCTGGTGGTGGACCAGGTGCTTCAGTACCCTGGTGATGGATCAGGTGCTTCAGTACTCTGCTGGTGGACAAGGTGCTTCAGCTCCTTCAGTACACTGGTGGTGGACCAGGTGCTTCGGTATTCTGGTGGTGAGCCAGGTGCTTCAGTACCCTGGTGGTGGACCAGGTGCTTCAGTACTCTGGAGGTGAACCAGGTGCTTCAGTACTATAGTGGTGGACCATGTGCTTCAGCTCCTTCAGTACCCTGGTGGTGGACCAGGTGCTTCGGTATTCTGGTGGTGAGCCAGGTGCTTCAGCTCCGTCAGTACCCTTGTTATGCACCAGGTGCTTCTGTACTCTGGTGGTGGACCAGGTGCTTCAGCTTCTTCAATACCCTGGTGGTGGACCAGGTGCTTCAGTACTCTGGTGGTGAGCCAGGTGCTTCAGCTCCTTCAGTACCCTGGTCATGGACCAGGTGCTTCAGTACCCTGGTGGTGGACCAGGTGCTTCAGCTCCTTCAGTACCCTGGCGATGGACCAGGTGCTTCAGTACTCTTGTAACGGACCAGGTGCTTCAGCTCCTTCAGTACTCTTGTGGTGGACCAGGTGCTTCAGTACTCTGGTGATGGACGAGGTGTTTCAGTGCTTTGGTGATGGACGAGGTGCTTCAGTACTCTGATGTTGGACAAGGTGTCTCCGTGCTCTGATGATGCACCAGGTGCCTCAGTACCCTGGTAATGTACAATGAGCTTCAGTACTCTGGTGGTGGACCAGGTGTTTCAGTACCCTGGTGATAGACCAGGTGCTTCAGTACCCTGGTGGTGGACCAGGTGCTTCAGCTCTTTCGTTACCCTCTTCAATAGTTCCCTGGTTATGAAATGAGTTGAGATGAAGGTGAGTTAAGCACGTATTTTTGTTTGTGAGTTTTGTTCTGGGTCTGAGGGGGACCTGCCTAGTGTGGCCCAGTAGGCCTGCCGCAGTGTTCCTCCTTTCTTATGTTCTTATGTTCTTAAACATTTCGCTTACTCAGCAGGCTTTTGCAATCAAATATAGAGGAGAATAAATATTGGCAGCAAAAGAGGGGTGGAGATAAATAACAGTTGATTAGTCCTTCAGCCTTGAAGAAACTCTGAGGTGATCAGTCCCTTAACCTTGATAAATGTTCAGCTCTGTAGTGTCGATCAGCGTGAAGCTGAGGCATGACTGAACATTTTTATAATTGAGCAATTATCTTGACTCCAGTTTAAACCTTTATGTAAAACACTTAGCATTTCTGAATTAATATAAATGTTCTTTAATTTACATTAAGAATTATTGTTTAAATTATTATGAATATATATTGACAAAAATTATTTAGCCATATAAATGTTCTGATCTCACAAATTCCTATTATTTATTTTACCTTATTAAATAAATAACAGAAACTTGTGTATTAATTAATTCTGTCAAAATCAGAATGACTGATTTAACTAGAGTTGTTAAGAGTTTAGGTAATGGTTAAATACCAGAGTAAGAAACAGCAAGTGACACTCAGGTCGACGAAGCTTGGCCAGGTGTGCACGAGGGGAGTACCAGTGACCAGGTGTGCACGAGGATAGTATCAGTGACCAGGTGTGCACGAGGATAGTATCAGTGACCAGGTGTGCACGAGGATAGTATCAGTGACCAGGTGTGCACGAGGATAGTATCAGTGACCAGGTGTGCACGAGGATAGTATCAGTGACCAGGTGTGCACGAGGATAGTATCAGTGACCAGGTGTGCACGAGGATAGTATCAGTGACCAGGTGTGCACGAGGATAGTATCAGTGGCCAGGTGTGCACGAGGATAGTACCAGTGACCAGGTGTGCACCAGGATAGTATCAGTGGCCATGTGTGCACGAGGATAGTACCAGTGACCAGGTGTGCACGAGGATAGTATCAGTGACCAGGTGTGCACGAGGATAGTATCAGTGGCCAGGTGTGCACGAGGATAGTACCAGTGACCAGGTGTGCACGAGGATAGTATCAGTGATCAGGTGTGCACGAGGATAGTATCAATGACCAGGTGTGCACGAGGATAGTATCAGTGATCAGGTGTGCACGAGGATAGTATCAGTGACCAGGTGTGCACGAGGATAGTACCAGTGGCCAGGTGTGCACGAGGATAGTACCAGTGACCAGGTGTGCACGAGGATAGTATCAGTGATCAGATGTGCACGAGGATAGTATCAGTGACCAGGTGTGCACGAGGATAGTATCAGTGACCAGGTGTGCACGAGGATAGTATCAGTGACCAGGTGTGCACGAGGATAGTATCAGTGACTAGGTGTGCACGAGGATAGTATCAGTGACCAGGTGTGCACGAGGATAGTATCAGTGACCAGGTGTGCACGAGGATAGTATCAGTGACCAGGTGTGCACGAGGATAGTATCAGTGACCAGGTGTGCACGAGGATAGTATCAGTGACCAGGTGTGCACGAGGATAGTATCAGTGACCAGGTGTGCACGAGGATAGCATCAGTGACCAGGTGTGCACGAGGATAGTATCAGTGATCAGGTGTGCACGAGGATAGTATCAGTGACCAGATGTGCACGAGGATAGTATCAGTGACCAGGTGTGCACGAGGATAGTATCAGTGAGCAGGTGTGCACGAGGATAGTATCAGTGACCAGGTGTGCACGAGGATAGTATCAGTGACCAGGTGTGCACGAGGATAGCATCAGTGACCAGGTGTGCACGAGGATAGTATCAGTGACCAGGTGTGCACGAGGATAGTATCAGTGACCAGGTGTGCACGAGGATAGTATCAGTGACCAGGTGTGCACGAGGATAGTATCAGTGACCAGATGTGCACGAGGATAGTATCAGTGACCAAATGTGCACGAGGATAGTATCAGTGACCAGGTGTGCACGAGGATAGTATCAGTGACCAGGTGTGCACGAGGATAGTATCAGTGATCAGGTGTGCACGATGATAGTATCAGTGGCCAGGTGTGCACGAGGATAGTATCAGTGACCAGGTGTGCACGAGGATAGTGTCACTGACCAGGTGTGCACGAGAATAGTATCAGTGACTAGGTGTGCACGAGGAGAGTAGCAGTGACCAGGTGTGCACGAGGAGAGTATCAGTGACCAGGTGTGCACGATGATAGTATCAGTGACCAGGTGTGCACGATGATAGTATCAGTGACCAGGTTTGCACGAGGAGAGTATCAGTGACCAGGTGTGCACGAGGGGAGTACCAGTGACCAGGTGTGCACAAGGAGAGTACCAGTGACCAGGTGTGCACGAGAAGAGTATGTGACCAGGTGTGCACGAGGAGAGTATCAGTGACCAGGTGTGCACGAGGATAGCATCAGTGACCAGGTGTGCACGAGGAGAGTATCAGTGACCAGGTGTGCACGAGGAGAGTATCATTGACCAGGTGTGCACGAGGAGAGTATCAGTGACCAGGTGTGCACGAGGAGAGTATCAGTGACCAGGTGTGCACGAGGAGAGTATCAGTGACCAGGTGTGCACGAGGATAGCATCAGTGACCAGGTGTGCACGAGGAGAGTATCAGTGACCAGGTGTGCACGAGGATAGCATCAGTGACCATTTGTGCACGAGGAGAGTATCAGTGACCAGGTTTGCACGAGGAGAGTATCAGTGACCATGTGTGCACGAGGGGAGTACCAGTGACCAGGTGTGCACAAGGAGAGTACCAGTGACCAGGTGTGCACGAGAAGAGTATGTGACCAGGTGTGCACGAGGAGAGTATCAGTGACCAGGTGTGCACGAGGACCTTCTCTCACCGAGGCAGGTGACCCAAGAAAGAAACAGTTTTACCATCATTCACACCACCATCATTCACTGTCTGAGAGCCTCTGCTCTCAGACAGGACATTTTAGATGTCACTCCAAACAGCCAATATCCCAAACCCCTTAAAGTGCAGACACTGTACCTCCCAACTCCAGGACTCAAGTCCGGCTAACCAGTTGTCCCAAATCCCTTCACAAAACATTACTCTGCCATTTGCATATATGCATAATTATTATATTTCGACTGAAAAATGATACATGTGAGGTAAATACAGAGATATATTCTGTGTAATATGTATAATTTATTTATTTACTGAGCTAATCTTGAGTACAAACGAGTTGTCCTCTACCAGCTCGTGGAGTTTACAATATACAGTGGAGGACCCCCGGTTAACGATATTTTTTCACTCCGGAAGTATGTTCAGGTGCCAGTACTGACCGAATTTGTTCCCATAAGGAATATTGTGAAGTATATTAGTCCATTTCAGACCCCCAAACATACACGTACAAACGCACTTACATAAATACACTTACATAATTGGTCGCATTCGGAGGTGATCGTTATGCGGGGGTCCACTGTACTAGTTTACATTAGTTACAGTAAACTGGTGTGTATCACTATTGATGATGGACGTCAAGAAGTGATCAACGAGAACAATAATAACTTTTACTGGCATCTTCTGAAGCATTTTTAATATAATTCTTTTGATGACTATGGAAGTAAAGTTGCCCAATTCTTTACTTTGTATTTTAATTACATATTTCTATTTCAGAGAGCATGAGACTCTACCCGGCCGGCACCTTCGCGGAGCGGGAATGTACCAAAACATACAAGTTGGTTTTACACTTACATTATTATTTATAACTAATTTATTTTTATGTAGCCCTCAAAGGAGACATTATTTTTTTTTTTATTTACAATGATATACATTTTTGTAGTTTTGGGTTCACTGTGTCAAATTACTGAACTTATTAATTGATGTGTGAGGAAACTGTTTTCACTTTATCACCAAGGCGAGGAAGCTCGTCCTGTGAATAAATATAGGCCCCCCTTCCCTCCCTGCCCCTCCCCCTTTCCCCTCTCCCTCCTCCCCATCCCCCTCCCCCTCCTCTCTCCCTCTCCCCTTGCCCCTAGCCTTTTATTCGTCTTCATATTGACACAGACGAAGATGTAAACCATACAACTGGTTCTTCCTTTGCAGACTATACTAGATTTTACATGAGAGTTTCATCCATTCAGGACACTGTAAATCTTCCAGCAGATATAAACCAAGTCTTCCAATGGGCAGCAGAAAGCAATACCATGTTCAATAAATTCCAGTTTGAATGGAGTGTGAAATGAATTTTAAGCACATAAATAAAACGGGAAACTAATGAGCAAGACATAGGAGTGATAATGGCAGAGGCTCTCACCTTCAAGCAACACGAGAATGTCATTATCATAATTACGAGGAAAATGATAGGAGGCATAACGAGAACCTTCAAAACTAGGAATGTCAAGCCAGTGATGATCCTTTTTAGGTCACTGTCTCTCTGTAGGCTAGAATACTGCTGTACATTAACATCCCCTTTCAAACCGGGATAAATTGCAGATCTGGAGAACATACACTTGACCTTCACTGCACTTTTAAGTTCAGCAAAGCACCCTAAGACCAGTACTCCTTGGAGGGCAGATGATATAATTTACACCTGGAAAATCCAAAAGGGACTGGTCCCAAATGTCTACTCAGAAATCAATTCTTATGAAAGCTTAAGAATTTGGAGGCATTGCAACATTTCCTCAATTAACAGTAGAGGTGCTGTGAGTACACTGAGAGAACACACAATAAACAAGGAGACCTTGGCTGTTCAACTGTCTCCCAGCATACATAAAGGGGTTTGCCAATAAACCCTTATCTGTCTTCAAGAGGGGACTGAACAGATACCTAAAGTCAGTGCCTGACCAGCTGGGCTTTGGTTTGTACGTTGGATTGCATGTGGCTAGTAGTAACAGCCTGGTTGATAAGGTGCTGACCCACTGTGAGGCCTGGTCATGGACCGGGTCATGGGGGCGTTGACCCCTGGAGTTCCCTCCATGTAGACCATTTTATTTTCCAAGTCACAGTACTTCCTCACTACTATACGGCTAAGGAAATGCTTCCTAACATCCCAGTGATTCATCTGTATTTTCAACTTCCAGCTATGCCTTTGTATTGCTGTTTCCCATCTCTCAAACTCTTTCATTAACCACTCTATCAATTCATCTCAGCATTTTGCATGCTGTAATCATTTCATCCCCAGTCCTTTTCTCAAGTATCATCAGCCTGAGTTCCCTTGATCTTTCCTCACAGGACATACCCCACAGCTCAGGTACTAGTCTCCTTGCAAACCTTTGCACATTTTTTCATTTCTTGACTTGCTTCACCAGGCATGGGTTTCACTACAGTACCACCAGTTTCACTACAACATCACCAGTTTCACTACAACCCCAACAGTTTCACTGCAACACAACCAGTTTCACTACAACCCGACCAGTTTCACTACAACAAAACCAGCTTCACTACAACCCCACCAATTTCACTACACCAACGGTTTCACTACAACCCCTTCAGTTTCACTACAGCACCACTAGTTTTACTACGACACCAGTTTCACTACGGCACCACCAGTTTCACTACAACACCAGTTTCACTACAACACCACTAGTTTCACTACGACACCACCAGTTTCACTATGACACCACCAGTTTCACTACAACACCACCGGTTTCACTACAACACCAGTTTCACTACAACAACACCAGTTTCACTACAACACCACTAGTTTCACTACAACCCCTTCAGTTTCACTACAGCACCAGTAGTTTCACTACATCACTAGTTTCGCAACAACCTCTTCAGTTTCACTACAACAACACCAGTTTCACTACAACAACACCAGTTTCACTACAACCCCTTCAGTTTCACTACAACCCCTTTAGTTTCACTACAACCCCTTCAGTTTCACTATAGCACCACCAGTTTCACTACAGCACCACTAGTTTCACTACGACACTAGTTTCACTACGACACCAGTTTCACTACGACACCACCAGTTTCACTACAACACCACCAGTTTCACTACAACCCCACCAGTTTCACTACAACGCCACCAGTTTCACTACAACATCACCAGTTTCACTACAACCCCTTCAGTTTCACTACAGCACCACTAGTCTCACTACGACACCAGTTTCACTACGACTCCATCAGTTTCACTACAACAACACCAGTTTCATTACAACACCACCAATTTCACTACGACACCACCAGTTTCACTACGACACCACCAGTTTCACTACGACGCCACCAGTTTCACTACGACACCACCAGTTTTACTACTACACCAGTTTCACTACAACAACACCGGTTTCACCACAACACCACCAGTTTCACTACAACAACACCAGTTTCTCTACACCACCACTAGTTTCACTACAACCCCTTCAGTTTCACTGCAACACCACCTGTTTCGCTACAACCCCTTCAGTTTTACTACAACACCACCAGTTCAACACCAGTTTCACTACAACACCACCAGTTTCACTACAACCCCTTCAGTTTCACTACAGCACCACCAGCTTCACTACAGCACCACTAGTTTCACTATGACACCAGTTTCACTACGGCACCACCAGTTTCACTACAACAACACCAGTTTCACTACAACACCACCAGTTTCACTACGACACCACCAGTTTCACTACAACAACACCAGTTTCACTACGACACCACCAGTTTCACTACGACACCACCAGTTTCACTACGACACCACCAGTTTCACTACAACAACACCAGTTTCACTACAACAACACCAGTTTCACTACGACACCACCAGTTTCACTACAACAACACCAGTTTCACTACGACACCACCAGTTTCACTACGACACCACCAGTTTCACTACAACACCACCAGTTTCACCACAACAACACCAATTTCAATACAACACCACTAGTTTCACTACAACCCCCTCAGTTTCACTACAGCACCACCAGTTTCACTACAGCACCACCAGTTTCACTACAACACCACTAGTTTCACTATGACACCAGTTTCACTACGACACCACCAGTTTCACTACAACAACACCAGTTTCACTACGACACCACCAGTTTCACTACAACAACACCAGTTTAACTACGACACCACCAGTTTCACTACGGCTCTGCTCAACATTTATTTTTTAGATGTATTTTCAATTTTCCATTTAATTTCTTTCAAGTTAAATTTCTGCGTATAAAGTTGAGTCATTATTTTTTCACTGAATAAAAGTGTTCCTGACAGACTACCTGGCACTGACGTGATACTGCGTCCAGGTGACTTAGTGACCATCCCAATCTGGAGTTTGCACCACGACCCTCGCTACTGGCCGGCACCTGAGGTGTTCCTGCCAGACCGCTTTCTGCCGGAGAACAAGTCCAATATCACTAATTTCACTCATATGCCCTTTGGGATGGGACCCAGGAGCTGCATAGGTAAGAGTGGTAATATGTTATTTATAAATGTAATATTATATACATTATTTTTTTTCCTGCAGTTATTATGTAAAATCATTATAAAATTTATTGTGCCGTAATATAAATTTTTCTTTTGTTTTCTATAGCAATGCGGTTTGCCCTGATGGAGGCCAAAGTTGCCCTGGCTAAGTTGATACTGAAGGCAAAATTGCGTCTAAAGAGCGGCCACGAGGAGGTGAAGGTGGCATTATCTCCTGTGCTCTTGAGACCAGAAGGAAGCATCGATGTTGTGATAACTCCTCTGGCTACCAGCACACAAAACTAACTTCACCCACCATAAGTGACTACCATCCACTACATAAAAAGTTCTCTATGTCTCCCTAATTATCCTTAAATATAATAATAAACATTAGCAGTGCCTTACTGAGATTACAAAGTGTATATTATATGTGTAACTACTTTCGTTATGCTTAAGTATTGTCCTCATGTGTTCTTGTACGTGTAAACTGACACTTCAACACCCTAATTTATCATTTCATTATTGAATATTATATATATCAACTTGAGGTACCTGTAACTCTTGTCCCGTATATGTTATTAATATATGAAAAAAATATTAGGAATAAATGTTAAGACAATAAATTAGATAATCTGGATTGCTTAGTAAATTGACAGTGACATAAGAGAAAGACATAGGTCATGTAAACTCTTGGTCTAGATGGACTCTCCTCAGTCTGACCAGCAGTTTTATATTTTATGTTCTGGTTAGTTTTTATATGAGTTTTCCTTATGATACTTTGTATCATGCTGGATAACATTCTGAGTTAGCAATCTCAGCACTGCGGCCCGTGGGCCACTTGTGGCCTTTCTAAGAAATAGATGAGGCCCTCGCATGAAATTATGAACTCACTGTTACATAGGTTCCACACTGCACGTTGTCAACAAAACCGTGCGGCCCTCATCACACAGATGACCATCAAATGTGCCCCAAGTGTGCATAAAGGTTGATGATCACTGTTATGAACTCTTTGACGATGAAGTTTATAGAAAAGTTATCTACTATACTTATTCTTTACCAAAACTATTTGTCTTTTTTCTTGCTTTCTCAGATGTCATCTTATTGAATCAGCCTTTTTCAACTACATTATTAATTAACTTGATTATTAGCCCAGGTTTTCATTCCTTTGATGTTTAATTTCTTAGCACGCTGACCAGTGTCAGCATCCACAGAACTCGAGAGACTTCACCTCATCGCTGTTCTCCCCCTCAGTTCCTTTGACCTTTCCTCTGACATTCTCTTCACTTGACCTGTCTTTTGACTTTCTCCTCACCTCTTCATCTAAACTGCTGTATGGTCATCTTGGCTTAATCTGAACCATTCGTGATGAGATGTCTTCTAAAGTCTCATTCCCAAATTCAAAGAAAATAGTGAAGCAATTTGGTATATATATATATATATATATATATATATATATATATATATATATATATATATATATATATATATATATATATATATATATATATATATATATACCTCTGGTGTATGTATATATATATATATATCTAATGAAATATGAACTTTTCGTGGCAACATATGTAGCAAGCATAAGACAAGGAAACAACATTGCAAGTAGCAAACACTAGATGAGAGACTCACAGTATAAGCAACATACACTGAATGAGTAACGCTATATAAGCAACATATACTGAATGAGTAACACAATACAAGCAACATACACTGAATGAGCAACACTATATAAGCAACATACACTGAATGAGTAACACAGTATAATAGTATACACTCCTAGAATTTACCTGGAATCTCTTCCGGAGGCCGCTGCCCCCGCGACCCGGTCCCAGACCAGGCCTCCTAGTTGCTGGCAGGACTGATCAAGCTGGTGGCCCGTGGCCTGGTGGAAAAAGCTCTCGCCTCACACGGTCAGGGATCTGAGTTCGATTCCCGGCGAAGGGGTGGAAACATTGGACGTGTTTCCCTACACCGGTTATCTATGTTTACCAATCAGTAAAGTGGGTATGTGGGTGTTAGTCGACTGGTGTGGGTCGCATCCTGGGACAACACTGACCTAATTTGCCCGAAATGCTCTGCATAACAAGCGGCTTTCTATACAGTAGTAAGTCACTGATGTCAGTTAGGCTTTCATACCTTGGACTTGTAGTACATAAAGATATTATTATATTATATTATTAGTGTCAGTCGCCTGCGGTCCAACTTGTGCACCACAACCCGTCTGACCAGGAACTAGTCAAACGGGTTGTTCGTCTGTCTGTCTGTCTGCCTTCAAGAGTTTCCTCTTGAAGACAACTAGGAGCTTGCTAGTGATCTTCCTAATTCATGAACGGAGGTTATTGAAGAGTCGTGGTCCCTTAAAACTTACTGAGTTCTCTCTCACTATTATCATCGCTCCCCTGTTTTTTATTAGAAGTGTTCTGCATTGTTTGCCAAGCATATTATGTTCATAAGTGGTAATTTCGGTGTGCAGGTTTGTGACAAATCCCTCCATTATCTTCCAAGAGTAGACTATGATGCATCTTTCTCACCTACGTTCTGAGGATTACAGCTCTGGGGACTTCAAGCACTCCAGTAATTTAGGTGATTGTCTGAGTTTATACGAGCAGTGAAGGTTCTCCGTTCATTTTCCAGCTCAGGAGTTTCACCTGTCTTGAAGGTGGCTGTTAGTACACAGCAATACTCCAGCATAGACAGAGAGTGACCCGAAGAAAATCGTCACAGGCTTAACATACCCTTCTTTTGAAGATTCTAGTTATCCAACCTATCGTTTCTGTTGTAGTTGTAATAACAACATTGTTGTGTTCAATGAGTATGAGGTCTTCTGACATTATCACTTCCAGGTCTTTCACATTTTACCTACATGCTATTGAGTGATTTGAGTTTGTCTTGTACTCCGATCTTGTTTTCATTTCCCCCATTCTTCCATGTATTATAACTAAAATTGTCCTCATTGCACATCATATTGTTGTCAGTGATCTGCTGGAAGACTTGGTATATACCACCTCCAACACTCGCTGCCTTCAAAGGATATCACTTTCATACATATTCTAGTATCATCAATAAAGGATGATACAGTGCTATGACTGATGTCTCTGTCTAAGTCAGAAAAGAGAATGAGGTAGAGAAGTTGGGCAAGTACCGTCTCTGGTGGATAAAGTTCTCGCTTCACACGGAGATGATCCAGATTCGATTCCCGGTGTTATTGCTGTTCTTGCTGCTGAACAGTGGTTTAGTGCCGATGAAGGTAGCGTAGGTAGCAATGATACAGCCGTGGACTAGTTTGGCTTTAATTGGATAGGAGTGAGTACACAACAGGCAGTGTGAGGGAGTGACCCAGTGTGAGGGAGTGACTGCAAGCTCAGCCTCCCACTGACCTGGGTGAGCCTACAGAGGGTAGCACTTAATGCCGCGAAATATGAACTAGTCAGAGCAGACGGCTAGGCTGTGTGTTCTGACAGTACAGGCTGTCTACATTTGCTCGGCCACTCACCTCGCGTCGTCCCGAAGCAACAATACTGGTGGGCCCGTAGGTATAAAAGAATTACTTACACTAGCTACCCCAGAGAGGGACTGGCTTTCGCTCACTTATAAATCAAAAATGGACATAACAATGCAACAGGCAAAAAAAAACTCTCCCATCCAGGGGAAGAGAAAACTGGTTTGCCCATGCTGATTCATTGAGGAGAGAGTCCGGAGACGTCAGTACTGGAACTAAAATCTTCTATATACATGTTGTCCGCAGGGCTGAACATCAGTTGACCACTTGTCTACGAACGTTGTTGCACCCTCACATCTGCAAACAATGACTGACAGTAGCATTTCCTAAGGTGTGACATGTGACTCAGAGGGCAGCACTGCCCTGACTGTAATACAGGCTTTTTTACATGATGTTGTCCACCCTGACTCCATTATCAACTAGCTATACAATGTGTGCACATTTATACCCATTTCTGCAAGCAAACAATTAGCATAACTAGCGTAGGAGTCAGACAAGTCAGTAGGTACGTCAATGTCACAGACATGTACTGTTGTCCTGGGTCGCAGGCCATAAGTATGGAGCCTTACTGGGCCGTCTTCCGTAACAGTAGTAGTGGGAGAAGAGATAGACGGGTTGTCCCTAGCATTGGTCTGATTGTGGCGTTGCAACGCACACAACTCCAGCTCTGCTTCGGCCTGCACATGGTCCACATACTTCATGTGATCAAGGTGGGCTTCCTTGATAGTTCCTGCAGCAATCTCCCTCACCTCGAATTTATTGCCATGGAGCTGTCGTAGGACACGGTAAAGACCCACAAATTTTGGGACAAGTTTGTGCATTCCTGGGGTCTGCGCTGGGTTGAGCAACATAACTTTGCAACCTGGTTCCACTTTGCTTTCCTTGGCGCGGGCATTGCGCTAAGATGCGAACCTATCAGTAGCTTTCATAAGGTTCTCTCGTACCCGCTGGAAGACAAGCTACGTTGTCCTCATCTTTACTACACTGGGGTTATCAGTATCGTAAGTAGGTCTAGGTGGAGCAAACAGAATTTCATATGGTAAGCGCTTGTCATAGCCATACAAAGCAAAATGAGGTGTTTCACCGATCGAGCTGTTGAGGGAGGAATTTAATGTACACTGAACATCTGGGATAGCCTCATCCCATGTAGTACAACTTGGGTTAATGGTTACCCTGAGCACCTCAAGGACTTTGCGATTTGTACGTTCAGCAAGACCATTACTCGCAGGGTGGCGTGGAGCTACTGGCGCTTGGTGAATGTTAAATCTGGAGCAAAGATCCTGCAGTATGCCACTTATAAACTCAGACCCATTGTCTGACAGAAGGACACGTGAGCAAGTATGACGAAGAACAACATGCTTGCGGAAAGCACTAGCGACCATTTCGGCGGTTTTATCAGGAATGGGTACTAATTCACTGTACCGCATCAAGTTATCTACCATTACAAGCAGGTGCTTATTTCCCTTCTCCGAGGTCGAGAAGTTCGTCAACAGGTCGACAGAAGTTCTCTCCCAGGGCTCCTTTGTAATGGGATACTTTAGAATGGGGTTAGGACTTGTAATGGTACCCTTGTGCTGTAGGCAAACAACACACTGGTGTACATGCTTGGCAATGTCCGCTGCCATCTTAGGCCAGAAATATTTCATTCGTGCCAGTTTGATACTGCTGTCCTTCCCGGGGTGCGCTACACCTGGGACATCGTGGATCAACCTAAGAGTAGCTGGTATCATGGACTCCGGTATCACCAGTTGGTATATGGTTCTGCCGGGGTCCACCAGCTGTACAACACGGCACAGTACTCCTTGGTTGACCACCAAATCCTTCAGTGGAACGAGAGACTTGACCTGTAAGTCAACGTCCTCCTTGGTCAGGAAACGAAGGACTGGAGACCACACAGGGTCCTGTCGTTGGGCTCTCTCGAGATCCTCAACAGAGAACGAGTTGCCGACACTCACGAATGCTATATGCCTCGACAGGGCATCAGCTACAACATTTTGCTTACCTGGGACATAGCAAATTTCAGGGTTGTAGTCATTGAACGTGAGCGACCACCGAGCATGCTTTCCCGAGAGGTTCTTATTCACAAAAAGGGCCAATAATGGTAGATGATCTCTGTAAATCTTGATAGGATAATGATAGATGATATCCCGAAAATGACTCAAGGCCCATACAATGGGTAAAGCTTCTAGCTCTGTCACTGAATAATTGACTTCCGCTTTAGTAAGGACACGGCTAGCATAGGCAATAGGCTGTTGCTTACCATTAGATTCCTGTGACAAGACTGCACCGATGCCAACTTTGCTGGCATCAGTCGTCAAAGTAAATGCCTTGGTGAAATCAGTGAATCTAAGGGTTGGGGCTGATGTTAACTTGTTCTTAAGAATGACAAAAGCTCGTTCCTGATCACACGTCCACTCAAAAGGGGCATCCTTCTTGAGTAAGCATGTCAGGGGTGCAGCAATGGTGGAGAAACCTGCGATAAAGGTGCGGTAGAAACCCGCCAGGCCTATGAAGGATCGAACTGCATCCGCCGTCATGGGTCTGGGGAATTTCTGCACGGCCGAGATTTTAGACTCGTCCGTCTTTTTGCCATTCTGAGTCACTACGTGACCCAGAAATTTTATTTCCATCCGGAGGAAATGACATTTGGAGAGCTTTACCTTAAGGTTTGCCTGAGCTAGCCTGTCCAATACCCTGTCAAGTTTCTCGAGATGTGTCGGGACATCTTGCGACATGACTATGAGATCATCTAGGAAGACCATGAGCGTGCCACCTAGGAGGGTACGGAAAATTGTCGTCATCAAACGACTAAACGTGATTGGGCTTCCGCGCAAGCCGAAGGGCATCCTCCTGAACTGGTAATGACCAGTTGGCGTAGAGAAAGCTGTCAACTCTTTGCTCTCATCATCGAGGGGGATCTGCAAGAACCCTTGAAGAAGGTCAAGAGTTGAAAAGACCTTATTATCGCCGATGTTCTGTAACAGGTCGTTCAGAACTGGCAACGGAAAGCGGTCTGGGATCGTACATGCATTCAGTTTCCTGTAATCGATAATAGGGCGCCAGGGCGCCAGGGCGCCAGGTTCCGTCTTTCTTGGGGACCAGAATAAGGGGAGCATTCCACGGGGAAGTGGACTCCTCAATAACTCCATCACGAAGCATCCGTGTAATGAGTTCTTCGGCGAAGACTCTTTGCGCATGTGGCAGGCGATACGCAGGTACATAAATGGGTTTAGTACCTTTGTTAAGTGGAATACGGTGAGAGATCAGTGGGGTCAAACCCATCGACTCACCATCTAGTGCGACTGCAGAACGTGCATGATTGAGAACTTGGAGAAGTTTTGGGACCTCTTCAGGATAGTCTGTCAAAGCTAGATCATCTTCCTGCACTGGCCGGGTGTTGGAAGAGTCAACAGCAGACTCGCCTGGGAGAACTGCATTCACGAGGAAGTCAGCTGGGGCTTCACCCTCCACTCTCACTGGGAGAGGGAATCTGACAAGGTCGACAAGTGAGGTATTCTTCCGCAGGGGAAATTCTCGACTGTGCATGTTGACAACAAGGACTTGCAACTTACCACGTTGCACTGTGTGCAAGGATGGTTCAAGGGAGAGGCCGTTGACTCGGCACGTGTCGTTGTCAACACCGCTGTCACCACTGTTATTGCTGTTCTTGCTGCTGAACAGCGGTTTAGTGCCGATGAAGGTAGCGTAGGTAGCAATGATACGGCCGTGGACTAGTTTGGCTTTAATTGGATAGGAGTGAGTACACAACGGGCAGTGTGAGGGAGTGACCCAGTGTGAGGGAGTGACCGCAAGCCAGTCCGTGGAGGGGGAGCACTTGTGTCTATCAAGTCGGTCGGCCTAGGAGTGAGGGCGACTGGTGTGGGTCGTATCCTGGGAAAAAACTGACCTAATTTGCGGGAAATGCTCTGCTTAAAAAGCGGCTTTCCATATAGCAGCATGTCACAGTCGTCACCTATGGTCTGTATACCTTGTACATATACCTGTAGAAATAAAGACATTATTATTATTATTATTATTATTATTATTATTATTATTATTATTATTATTATTATAATTAATTTAGTGGCTCTTAATTTCACTGCGTTCTCTTTATGAGGAAGTTAAAAATCCCTCTGCCCACCTCACCTTGCAAGCATTTTCTTTGCAATTACACCATGGTTGCACTTATCAGAAAATTTGGTAAGTCGGTGTATACTTCGTCTGCATTTTGTCATCAAGAGCATCCAGGACAATGTCGTAATGGTCTAACAGTTGCGACAGGCAGGAGCAACCATTTCTGAAGCCATGTTGACCCTGGTTGTCCAGCTTCTGCGATTCCACATGACTGGTTATCTTGCTTCATAAAACCCTTCCAAAGATCTTGATAATGTGAAATGTTAGAGATTCGGAGTTCGAATCTCCTCCGGAGAGGCTGGAAAACATTAGGGACGTGTTTGCATAAGACATCTGATGCCCCTGTCCCTGTTTACCCATCAGTTTAAAATTGTGTTGGTCGTATCCTGGGAAAAAACTGACCTAATTTACGGGAAATGCTCAGCATAACAAGCGGCTTTCTACATAGTAGTACGTCATTGATGTCAGCTATGGTCTGTATACCTTGTACATGTACTTGTATACCTTGTACATGTACTTGTATTCCTTGTACATGTACTTGTATACATTGTACATGTACTTGTATACCTTGTACATGTACCTGTATACCTTGAACATGTATTTGTAATAAATAAAGATATATAATTATTACCTTTACGGAGTGGGATAATATCAGTGGTTTTTAATGACCGCCGGAAGACATTATAAGTCTCAATCTGCACACAATGTTTAAGTGATCAGCGACCCGTAATGTAAGTCACTTATGTCGAAGAAAAACGCAATGTTATAAGTGTTATACACTGTTTGAAAAAATAACATTATAAGTGTTATACACTGTATTAAGAACACAACATTGTAAGTGTTATACACTGCATGAAGAACATAACATTATAAGTGTTATACACTGTATGAAGAACATAACATTATAAGTGTTATACACTGCATGAAGAACATAACATTATAAGTGTTATACACTGTATGAAGAACATAACATTATAAGTGTTATACACTGTATGAAGAACACAACATTATAAGTGTTATACACTGTATGAAGAACACAACATTATAAGTGTTATACACTGTATGAAGAACATAACATTATAAGTGTTATACACTGTATGAAGAACATAACATTATAAGTGTTATACACTGTATGAAGAACATAACATTATAAGTGTTATACACTGTATGAAGAACATAACATTATAAGTGTTATACACTGTATGAAGAACACAACATTATAAGTGTTATACACTGTATGAAGAACATAACATTATAAGTGTTATACACTGTATGAAGAACATAACATTATAAGTGTTATAAGTGTTACACACACACCGCGTGGGTCCGTGGGTGCAGACGTGGGCACACAAGGCTCCGAGAATCCTAGTGTTTTTAAGGCTGCAGTGACTGCTAACAGTAATCAGTGGTAGTGACATCGTCAGTGAGCAATAATACGAGTGATAGCTAAAGTTATTAGTTAGAAAAAGTCGTGAGAAAGCCTGAAATTATCCATTATCCAAAATTATCTAAACCTTTTGGTCTACTAGGCATGGTAGGCCTGAAGCAGTGACGTCACGACAAGTTGTGTGCCATTATACATATAAAGTGAAGTGTATAAAATGTGAAGTGTATACTATCATAAGCGAAAAGTGAAATCGCTTGAGGAACGTGGGATGTATGAGCACATGTGGTTATAATCATCACGGATGAAGGATCTCCAAAATAGGGATTTAGGCTACGTACGACGACTACGTCATCAGCATCTGGCAACTTGGCACGACCGTTGCCAGCGCAAGTATCACCTATATTGTGGTTTGCATGTCGCAGGTTTGGCTTGGCTTGGCCTTGCATCGCTGTTAGATACTGGTCACTCACTCCTGCAAGCTATTACAGTAGTTATTAGTAGTAAGAACACTTAGGAAGCTAGGAAGTCCTCTCTAAACGTGAACAAGGAATAAGATAATAACAGCAATAATTGATACTTAAATCCAGAAAGGACAATAAGTGAAGAGTGTAGCATTTCTAGGAAAGACAAAACAGAGAGGTATAACGGATCTACCCCCCCTAACCATCCCTCCCTAACACACACACACACAAGGGCAGACACTTATTGAAGCTTTAGACCTTAGTAGCAATTATCGCTTTTTATAACCCAGAATTACTGGTATGTATTAACAGTACACACACACATACACACACACACACACACACACACACACACACACACACACACACACACACACACACACACACACACACACACACACTGTAAGTACGTGCCGGTCAAGCCCCAGGAGGTTGGGGGTCAGGTCACAAGAAGTTGTGGGCAGCAAAGGACCACTGAGACTACATTACAACGCACAAGCCACCTACCTTTCAGTACAAAGTAAACCCACACATAATTCCACACAAAATTACACACACACACACACACACACACATATCCAGACTCACACATACACTCCCCCCCCCTCACCACCGACATCTCACTCCTTCCCCTGATCCCTCCCCTCCCTCGTTCACCCTCCCCTCCCCCGTTCACCCTCCCCCTCCCCACCCCTCTCCCACATAGCCACAGTTCCTCCACTACCACCCCCCACACTCTGACATACACAATACTAACCTAATATACAGAACTAATAGGTTTCCCACTCTGAGGCAATCAGGATAAAACAAAAATGGGTTGTCAGAGAGCAACAAGAAAAACCAAGGGACATGAGGAGGAAGCTGCAAAGGAAGATTGGGCAGCAGAGCTCATAAAAAGAGATCATGAATGGGAAAAGAAACTAGAAGAACTTAGCATGAGAATGGAAGAGAGGATAGATATGGAAAGCAGAAAGTGGGAGGTGCATGTCAAAGCAGCAGAGGCTAGGATACAGAGTTTAGAAGAGGAACTGAAAAATCTGAAACAGCCTAAAGAACTAAAGAACATTTTGGGATTGACAACAGAGACTGCTACCTCAGCCACAAATAAGGGGACTGTAGGGAAAGAAGGAGCACAACTGCATGGGGAAGCTCTATCAGAGGAGACTGTAGTAAATGAAAGAGCTAAGCTTTATGTGGAGGCCCTAACAGACAACAACAGAGCCCAAGGAAAGCCGAGAGGGAAAAATGACAGGCCACTGAGCCCAAGTACATTAGCCAGTGAAACTGAAGAAAGGAAAGCTGCAGTGCAGGAAACCAAATTAAATGATGGGATACACAGGGATACGCAGTGGGAGCATGAAAGGGTGAGGTCAGTCTTTGTGTATGGGCTCCAGGAAGTTGAAGGAGAAACATATGAAGCAAGAAAACAAGGGGAAAAAAAGCAATTGAAAGCATCATGAAAGCAATAGGAGAAGACGACATGACCCAGCTGGAAAATTTTCGGAGAATAGGGGGGTTTGTAAAAAAAGAACCCGGCCAGTGAAAGTGACCTTCAAGGCAGAAGCAACTCGGACCAGGATCCTGCAGGAGAAAGCACGATTAAGGGACATGCTGGCATACAGAAAGGTGTATCTCGACCGTGACAGAACACAAGAAGAAAGGCAGAAACTGAGAGAGATGGTACAAAGGCGAAAGGAGGAAAGAGAGGGGAGGGAGAAGACAGACAGGAGATCCCAGACCCAGGAAGAAGATCAAATACAGCCTCCCTCACAACTTCCTATAGAAGCCTCCCAACCAGGTCAACCCCAGTGCAACCAAACACTCTAAATCAAAACACCCATGCCACATCCAATGCCCCCACCCACTACATTACAAACTCCACCCCCACAGCAACAACCCATAGCTCCTTACCAGGTCTCCCACTTCCCCAACCCCAATATACCTCCCAGACCACAGTCTTAGAAAAGAAGTTGAAGGTGTGGTATACAAATGCAGATGGAATAACAAACAAGTATGAGGAGTGGCACGAAAGAATCAAAGAGACATCCCCAGACATAATATCACTCACAGAAACAAAACTCACCAGAATAATAACAGATTTAATCTTTCCATCCGGATACCAAATCCTCAGGAAAGACAGTGGGATTTTGAGAAAATGAAAGGAATGGATGGCATGGGCGAAAGGGACTACTTAGTAGGAACAATCCAGTCTGAGGGACATAAGGTGATAATTGCAGTAATGTACAACCCACCACAGAACTGCAGGAGGCCAAGAGAAGAATACGATGAGAGCAACAGAGCAATGATCGACACACTAGCCGAGGTGGCCAGGAGAGCACACATGGGGGGAGCAAAGTTACTAGTTATGGGTGATTTCAATCACAAGGAGATTGACTGGGAAAACCTGGAGCCCCATGGGGGTCCCGAAACATAGAGAGCCAAGATGATGGATGTGGTACTGGAAAACCTCATGCATCAACATGTTAGAGAGGATGAACCAGCAAGGCTGGACCTTGTATTCACCATGAGTAGTTCGGACATCGAAGGTATCATGTATGAAAGGCCCCTGGGAGCTAGTGATCATGTGGTTCTGTGCTTCGACTACATAGTTGAGCTCCAAGTGGAGAGAGTAGCAGGAATAGGCTGGGAAAAACCAAACTACAAAAGGGGGAACTACTCAGGCATGAGGAACTTCCTTCAAGACATTCAGTGGGAGAGGGAACTGACAGGAAAACCAGTACAAGAAATGATGGACTATGTAGCAACAAAATGCAAGGAGGCAGAGGAGAGGTTTGTTCCCAAGGGAAACAGAAATAATGGGAAGAACAGAACGAGTCCTTGGTTCACCCAAAGGTGTAGGGAGGCAAAAACTAGGTGTACTAGAGAATTGAAAAGGTACAGAAGACAGAGAACTCAGGAAAATAAAGAAATCAGCCGAAGAGCCAGAAACGAATATGCACAGATAAGAAGGGAGGCTCAGAGACAATATGAAAATGACATAGCATCAAAAGTAAAGACTGACCCGAAGCTGTTGTACAGCCACATCAGGAGGAAAACAACAGTCAAGGACCAGGTAATCAGACTGAGGAAGGGTGATGGGGAATTCACAAGAAACGACCAAGAGGTATGTCAGGAGCTCAACACAAGATTTAAAGAGGTATTTACAATGGAAAGCAGTAGGACTCCAGGAAATCAGAACAGGGGGGCACACCAGCAAGTGCTGGATGAGGTACATATAACCAAGGAGGAGGTGAAGAAGCTGCTATGCGAACTTGACACCTCAAAGGCGGTGGGACCAGACAACATCTCTCCATGGGTCCTTAAAGAGGGAGCAGAGATATTGTGTGAGCCATTAACAAAGAACTTCAACACATCATTTGAAACTGGGCAACTCCCTGAGGTATGGAAAATGGCAAATGTAGTCCCAATATTTAAAAAGGGAGACAGACATGAGGCACTAAACTACAGACCTGTATCACTAACGTGTATAGTATGCAAGGTCATGGAGAAGATCATCAGGAGGAGAGTGGTGGGGCACCTGGAAAGAAACAAGTGTATAATTGACAACCAGCACGGTTTCAGGGAAGGAAAATCCTGTGTCACAAACCTACTAGAGTTTTATGACAAGGTGACAGAAGTAAGACAGGAGAGAGAGGGGTGGATCGACTGCATATTTTTGGACTGCAAGAAGGCCTTCGACACAGTTCCTCACAAGAGGTTGCTGCAAAAGCTAGAGGATTAGGCACACATAACAGGAAAGGCACTGCAATGGATCAGAGAATACTTGACAGGGAGGCAACAACGAGTCATGGTACGCGACGAGGTGTCAGAGTGGGCGCCTGTGACAAGCGGGGTTCCACAGGGGTCAGTCCTAGGACCTATGCTGTTCTTGGTATATGTGAACGACATAACGGAAGGGATAGACTCAGAAGTGTCCTTGTTTGCAGATGATGCGAAGTTAATGAGAAGAATCAAATCGGATGAGGATCAGGCAGGACTACAAAGAGACCTGGACAGGCTACAAGCCTGGTCCAGCAACTGGCTCCTTGAATTTAACCCTGCCAAATGCAAAGTCATGAAGATTGGGGAAGGGCAAAGAAGACCGCAGACACAATATAGTTTAGATGGCCAAAGACTGCAAACCTCACTCAAGGGAAAAGATCTGGGGGTGAGCATAACACCGAGCATATCTCATGAGGCACACATCAATCAGATAACTGCTGCAGCATACGGGCGCCTGGCAAACCTACGGATAGCGTTCCGATACCTCAGTAAGGATTCGTTCAAAACTCTGTATACCATCTACGTCAGGCCCATACTGGAGTATGCAGCACCAGTTTGGAATTCACACCTAGTCAAGCACGTCAAGAAATTAGAGAAAGTGCAAAGGTTTGCAACAAGACTAGTCCCAGAGCTACGGGGATTGTCCTACGAAGAAAGGTTGAGGGAAATTGGCCTGACGACACTGGAGGCCAGGAGGGTCAGGGGAGACATGATAACGACATATAAAATACTGCGCGGAATAGACGAGGTGGACAAAGACGGGATGTTCCAGAGATGGGACACAGACACAAGAGGTCACAATTGGAAGTTGAAGACTCAGATGAATCAAAAGGATGTTAGGAAGTATTTCTTCAGTCATAGAATAGTCAGGGCGTGGAATAGCCTAGAAAGTGAAGTTGTGGAGGCGGGAACCATACATAGTTTTAAGGCGAGGTATGATAGAGCTCATGGAGCAGGGAGAGAGAGGACCTAGTAGCAATCAGTGAAGAGGAGGGGCCAGGAGCTGTGACTCGACCCCTGCAACCACAAAGAGGTGAGTACACTGTATGAAGAACATAACATTATAAGTGTTATACACTGTATGAAGAACACAACATTATAAGTGTTATACACTGTATGAAGAACACAACATTATAAGTGTTATACACTGTATGAAGAACACAACATTATAAGTGTTATACACTGTATGAAGAACACAACATTATAACTGTTATACACTGTATGAAGAACATAACATTATAAGTGTTATACACTGTATGAAGAACACAACATTATAAGTGTTATACACTGTATGAAGAACATAACATTATAAGTGTTATACACTGTATGAAGAACACAACATTATAAGTGTTATACACTGTATGAAGAACATAACATTATAAGTGTTATACACTGTATGAAGAACATAACATTATAAGTGTTATACACTGTATGAAGAACACAACATTATAAGTGTTATACACTGTATGAAGAACATAACATTATAAGTGTTATACACTGTATGAAGAACACAACATTATAAGTGTTATACACTGTATGAAGAACATAACATTATAAGTGTTATACACTGTATGAAGAACACAACGTTATAAGTGTTATACACTGTATGAAGAACATAACATTATAAGTGTTATACACTGTTTGAAGAACATAACATTATAAGTGTTATACACTGTATGAAGAACACAACATTATAAGTGTTATACACTGTATGAAGAACACAACATTATAAGTGTTATACACTGTATGAAGAACATAACATTATAAGTGTTATACACTGTATGAAGAACACAACATTATAAGTGTTATACACTGTATGAAGAACATAACATTATAAGTGTTATACACTGTATGAAGAACACAACATTATAAGTGTTATACACTGTATGAAGAACATAACATTATAAGTGTTATACACTGTATGAAGAACACAACATTATAAGTGTTATACACTGTATGAAGAACATAACATTATAAGTGTTATACACTGTATGAAGAACACAACATTATAAGGGTTATACACTGTATGAAGAACATAACATTATAAGTGTTATACACTGTATGAAGAACACAACATTATAAGTGTTATACACTGTATGAAGAACACAACATTATAAGTGTTATACACTGTATGAAGAACATAACATTATAAGTGTTATACACTGTATGAAGAACATAACATTATAAGTGTTATACACTGTATGAAGAACACAACATTATAAGTGTTATACACTGTATGAAGAACATAACATTATAAGTGTTATACACTGTATGAAGAACATAACATTATAAGTGTTATACACTGTATGAAGAACACAACATTATAAGTGTTATACACTGTATGAAGAACATAACATTATAAGTGTTATACACTGTATGAAGAACATAACATTATAAGTGTTATACACTGTATGAAGAACACAATAAGTGTTATACACTGTATGAAGAACACAACATTATAAGTGTTATACACTGTATGAAGAACATAACATTATAAGTGTTATACACTGTATGAAGAACATAACATTATAAGTGTTATACACTGTATGAAGAACATAACATTATAAGTGTTATACACTGTATGAAGAACATAACATTATAAGTGTTATACACTGTATGAAGAACATAACATTATAAGTGTTATACACTGTATGAAGAACATAACATTATAAGTGTTATACACTGTATGAAGAACATAACATTATAAGTGTTATACACTGTATGAAGAACATAACATTATAAGTGTTATACACTGTATGAAGAACATAACATTATAAGTGTTATACACTGTATGAAGAACACAACATTATAAGTGTTATACACTGTATGAAGAACACAACATTATAAGTGTTATACACTGTATGAAGAACACAACATTATAAGTGTTATACACTGTATGAAGAACACAACATTATAAGTGTTATACACTGTATGAAGAACATAACATTATAAGTGTTATACACTGTATGAAGAACACAACGTTATAAGTGTTATACACTGTATGAAGAACATAACATTATAAGTGTTATACACTGTATGAAGAACATAACATTATAAGTGTTATACACTGTATGAAGAACACAACATTATAAGTGTTATACACTGTATGAAGAACACAACATTATAAGTGTTATACACTGTATGAAGAACATAACATTATAAGTGTTATACACTGTATGAAGAACATAACATTATAAGTGTTATACACTGTATGAAGAACATAACATTATAAGTGTTATACACTGTATGAAGAACATAACATTATAAGTGTTATACACTGTATGAAGAACATAACATTATAAGTGTTATACACTGTATGAAGAACATAACATTATAAGTGTTATACACTGTATGAAGAACATAACATTATAAGTGTTATACACTGTATGAAGAACACAACATTATAAGTGTTATACACTGTATGAAGAACATAACATTATAAGTGTTATACACTGTATGAAGAACACAACATTATAAGTGTTATACACTGTATGAAGAACATAACATTATAAGTGTTATACACTGTATGAAGAACATAACATTATAACTGTTATACACTGTATGAACAACAAAATACACCAACAAAACGTAAAAAAAAAATTTAAGCTAAAAATTTGTTAACAATGACTTTTAACAAATATAATTAGCCATTTTTGTTACTCTGTCTTATTGTATAAATTATTGTATAAATTATTGTATAAATTAATGTATAAATTATTGTATAAATTATTGTATAAATTAATGTATAAATTATTGTATAAATTATTGTATAAATTATTGTATAAATTATTGTATAAATTAATGTATAAATTATGGTATAAATTATTGTATAAATTATTGTATAAATTAATGTATAAATTATGGTATAAATTATTGTATAAATAATTGTATAAATTATTGTATAAATTATTGTATAAATTATTGTATAAATTATTGTATAAATTATTGTATAAATTATTGTATAAATTATTGTATAAATTATTGTATAAATTATTGTATAAATTATTGTATAAATTATTGTATAAATTATTGTATAAATTATTGTATAAATTAATGTATAAATTATTGTATAAATTATCGTATAAATTATTGTGTAAATTATTGTAATAATAAAAATACTACAATAAGAAACTTTAAACGAAATAATGAGATAATGTGTTTTATTGCTGTTTTATTTAACTCAAATATTTATTGCTCCAAATTATTATTTTCAGTAAATATAAATTGTTCTGATAATAATAAATCATTTATAGCTTCACTTACTTACATTCAGATCATATCAGAAATGGATTTTTTAGTTATTACTAAAAAGGTATTGAACTGGTAATAACTTGAGTATTACTGGTAACACTAACCCAGCATGTGTTACCATCCCTGGTGTGTGAGGACTGGTAACACTAACCCAGCATGGGTTACCATCCCTGGTGTGTGAGGACTGGTAACACTAACCCAGCATGGGTTACCATCCCTGGTGTGTGAGGACTGGTAACACTAACCCAGCATGGGTTACCATCCCTGGTGTGTGAGGACTGGTAACACTAACCCAGCATGGGTTACCATCCCTGGTGTGTGAGGACTGGTAACACTAACCCAGCATGGGTTACCATCCCTGGTGTGTGAGGACTGGTAGCACTAACCCAGCATGGGTTACCATCCCTGGTGTGTGAGGACTGGTAATACTAACCCAGCATATGTTACCATCCCTGGTGTGTGAGGACTGGTAACACTAACCCAGCATGGGTTACCATCCCTGGTGTGTGAGGACTGGTAGCACTAACCGAGCATGTGCTACCATCCCTGGTGTGTGAGGACTGGTAACACTAACCCAGCATGGGTTACCATCCCTGGTGTGTGAGGACTGGTAGCACTAACCCAGCATGTGTTACCATCCCTGGTGTGTGAGGACTGGTAACACTAACCCAGCATGGGTTACCATCCCTGGTGTGTGAGGACTGGTAGCACTAACCCAGCATGGGTTACCATCCCTGGTGTGTGAGGACTGGTAATACTAACCCAGCATATGTTACCATCCCTGGTGTGTGAGGACTGGTAACACTAACCCAGCATGGGTTACCATCCCTGGTGTGTGAGGACTGGTAGCACTAACCCAGCATGGGTTATCATCCCTGGTGTGTGAGGACTGGTAACACTAACCCAGCATGGGTTACCATCACTGGTGTGTGAGGACAGGTAGCACTAACCCAGCATGGGTTACCATCCCTGATGTGTGAGGACTGGTAACACTAAACCAGTATGGGTTACCATCCCTGGTGTGTGAGGACTGGTAACACTAACCCAGCATGGGTTACCATCCCTGGTGTGTGAGGACTGGTAGCACTAACCCAGCATGGGTTACCATCCCTGGTGTGTGAGGACTGGTAGCACTAACCCAGCATGGGTTACCATCCCTGGTGTGTGAGGACTGGTAACACTAACCCAGCATGGGTTACCATCCCTGGTGTGTGAGGACTGGTAGCACTAACCCAGCATGGGTTACCATCCCTGGTGTGTGAGGACTGGTAACACTAACCCAGCATGGGTTACCATCCCTGGTGTGTGAGGACTGGTAACACTAACCCAGCATGGGTTACCATCCCTGGTGTGTGAGGACTGGTAGCACTAACCCAGCATGGGTTACCATCCCTGGTGTGTGAGGACTGGTAGCACTAACCCAGCATGGGTTACCATCCCTGGTGTGTGAGGACTGGTAACACTAACCCAGCATGGGTTACCATCCCTGGTGTGTGAGGACTGGTAGCACTAACCCAGCATGGGTTACCATCCCTGGTGTGTGAGGACTGGTAGCACTAACCCAGCATGTGTTACCATCCCTGGTGTGTGAGGACTGGTAACACTAACCCAGCATGGGTCACCATTCCTGGTGTGTGAGGACGGGTAGCACTAACCCAGCATGGGTTACCATCCCTGGTGTGTGAGGACTGGTAGCACTAACCCAGCATGTGTTACCATCCCTGGTGTGTGAGGACTGGTAACACTAACCCAGCATGGGTTACCATCCCCGGTGTGTGAGGACTGGTAGCACTAACCCAGCATGTGTTACCATCCCTGGTGTGTGAGGACTGGTAACACTAACCCAGCATGTGTTACCATCCCTGGTGTGTGAGGACTGGTAGCACTAACCCAGCATGTGTTACCATCCCTGGTGTGTGAGGATTATTAACACTAACCCAGCATGTGTTACCATCCCTGGTGTGTGAGGACTGGTAACACTAACCCAGCATGGGTTACCATCCCTGGTGTGTGAGGACTGGTAACACTAACCCAGCATGGGTTACCATCCCTGGTGTGTGAGGACTGGTAACACTAACCCAGCATGGGTTACCATCCCTGGTGTGTGAGGACTGGTAACACTAACCCAGCATGGGTTACCATCCCTGGTGTGTGAGGACTGGTAGCACTAACCCAGAGTGGGTTACCATCCCTGGTGTGTGAGGACTGGTAACACTAACCCAGCATGGGTTACCATCCCTGGTGTGTGAGGACTGGCAACACTAACCCAGCATGGGTTACCATCCCTGGTGTGTGAGGACTGGTAACACTAACCCAACATGGGTTACCATCCCTGGTGTGTGAGGACTGGTAGCACTAACCCAGCATGGGTTACCATCCCTGGTGTGTGAGGACTGGTAGCACTAACCCAGCATGGGTTACCATCCCTGGTGTGTGAGGACTCGTAACACTAACCCAGCATGGGTTACCATCCCTGGTATGTGAGGACTGGTAGCACTAACCCACTATGGGTTACCATCCCTGGTGTGTGAGGACTGGTAGCACTAACCCAGCATGGGTTACCATCCCTGGTGTGTGAGGACTGGCAACACTAACCCAACATGTGTTACCATCCCTGGTGTGTGAGGACTGGTAACACTAACCCACAATGTGTTACCATCCCTGGTGCGTGAGGACTGGTAACACTAACCCAGCATGTGTTACCATCCCTGATGTGTGAGGACTGGTAACACTATCCCAGCATGGGTTACCATCCCTGGTGTGTGAGGACTGGTAACACTAACCCAGCATGGGTTACCATCCCTGGTGTGTGAGGACTGGTAGCACTAACCCAGCATGTGTTACCATCCCTGGTGTGTGAGGACTGGTAGCACTAACCCAGCATGTGTTACCATCCCTGGTGTGTGAGGACTGGTAGCACTAACCCAGCATGGGTTACCATCCCTGGTGTGTGAGGACTGGTAGCACTAACCCAGAGTGTGTTACCATCCCTGGTGTGTGAGGACTGGTAGCACTAACCCAGCATGGGTTACCATCCCTGGTGTGTGAGGACTGGTAGCACTAACCCAGAGTGGGTTACCATCCCTGGTGTGTGAGGACTGGTAGCACTAACCCAGCATGGGTTACCATCCCTGGTGTGTGAGGACTGGTAGCACTAACCCAGAGTGTGTTACCATCCCTGGTGTGTGAGGACTGGTAGCACTAACCCAGCATGGGTTACCATCCCTGGTGTGTGAGGACTGGTAACACTAACCCAGCATGGGTTACCATCCCTGGTTTGTGAGGACTGGTAACACTAACCCAGCATGGGTTACCATCCCTGGTGTGTGAGGACTGGTAGCACTAACCCAGCATGGGTTACCATCCCTGGTGTGTGAGGACTGGTAGCACTAACCCAGCATGGGTTACCATCCCTGGTGTGTGAGGACTGGTAACACTAACCCAGCATGGGTTACCATCCCTGGTGTGTGAGGACTGGTAGCACTAACCCAGCATGGGTTACCATCCCTGGTGTGTGAGGACTGGTAGCACTAACCCAGCATGTGTTACCATCCCTGGTGTGTGAGGACTGGTAACACTAACCCAGCATGGGTCACCATTCCTGGTGTGTGAGGACTGGTAGCACGAACCCAACATGGGTTACCATCCCTGGTGTGCGAGGACTGGTAGCACTAACCCAGCATGTGTTACCATCCCTGGTGTGTGAGGACTGGTAACACTAACCCAGCATGGGTTACCATCCCCGGTGAGTGAGGACTGGTAGCACTAACCCAGCATGTGTTACCATCCCTGGTGTGTGAGGACTGGTAACACTAACCCAGCATGGGTTACCATCCCTGGTGTGAGAGGACTGGTAACACTAACCCACCATGGGTTACCATATCTGGTGTGTGAGGACTGGTAACACTAACCCAGCATGGGTTACCATCCCTCATGTGTGAGGACTGGTAACACTAACCCAGCATGGTTTACCATCCCTGGTGTGTGAGGACTGGTAACACTAACCCAGCATGAGTTACCATCCCTGGTGTGTGAGGAATGGTAGCACTAACCCAGCATGTGTTACCATCCCTTGTGTGTGAGGATTGGTAACACTAACCCAGCATGTGTTACCATCCCTGGTGTGTGAGGACTGGTAACACTAACACAGCATGGGTTACCATCCCTGGTGTGTGAGGACTGGTAACACTAACCCAGCATGGGTTACCATCCCTGGTGTGTGAGGACTGGTAACACTAACCCAGCATGGGTTACCATCCCTGGTGTGTGAGGACTGGTAACACTAACCCAGCATGGGTTACCATCCCTGGTGTGTGAGGATTGGTAACACCAACCCAGCATGGGTTACCATCCCTTGTGTGTGAGGACTGGTAACACTAACCCAGCATGGGTTACCATCCCTAGTGTGTGAAGACTGGTAACACTAACCCAGCAAGGGTTACCATCCCTGGTGTGTGAGGATTGGTAACACTAACCCAGCACGTGTTACCATCCCTTGTGTGCGACGACTGGTAACACTAACCTAGCATGGGTTACCATCCCTGGTGTGTGAGGACTGGTAGCACTAACCCAGCATGGGTTACCATCCCTGGTGTGTGAGGACTGGTAGCACTAACCCAGCATGTGTTACCATCCCTGGTGTGTGAGGACTGGTAATACTAACCCAGCATGGGTTACCATCAATGGTGTGTGAGGACTGGTAACACTAACCCAGCATGGGTTACCATCCCTGGTATGTGAGGACTGGTAACACTAACCCAGCATGGGTTACCATCCCTGGTGTGTGAGGAGTGGTAGCACTAACCCAGCATGGGTTACCATCCCTGGTGTGTGAGGACTGGTAGCACTAACCCAGCATGTGTTACCATCCCTGGTGTGTGAGGACTGGTAACACTAACCCAGCATGGGTTACCATCCCTGGTGTGTGAGGACTGGTAACACTAACCCAGCATGGGTTACCATCCCTGGTGTGTGAGGACTGGTAACACTAACCCAGCATGTGTTACCATCCCTGGTGTGCGACGACTGGTAACACTAACCCAGCATGGGTTACCATCCCTGGTGTGTGAGGACTGGTAACACTAACCCAGCATGGGTTACCATCCCTGGTGTGTGAGGACTGGTAGCACTAACCCAGCATGGGTTACCATCCCTGGTGTGTGAGGACTGGTAGCACTAACCCAGCATGTGTTACCATCCCTGGTGTGTGAGGACTGGTAACACTAACCCAGCATGGGTTACCATCCCTGGTGTGTGAGGACTGGTAACACTAACGCAGCATGGGTTACAATCCCTGGTGTGTAAGGACTGGTAACACTGACCCAGCATGGGTTACCATCCCCGGTGTGTGAGGACTGGTAACACTAACCCAGCATGTGTTACCATCCCCGGTGTGTGAGGACTGGCAACACTAAACCAGTATGTGTTACCATCCCTGGTGTGTGAGGACTGGTAACACTAACCCAGCATGGGTTACCATCCCTGGTGTGTGAGGACTGGTAACACTAACCCAGCATGGGTTACCATCCCTGGTGTGTGAGGACTGGTAGCACTAACCCAGCATGGGTTACCATCCCTGGTGTGTGAGGACTGGTAGCACTAACCCAGCATGTGTTACCATCCCTGGTGTGTGAGGACTGGTAACACTAACCCAGCATGGGTTACAATCCCTGGTGTGTGAGGACTGGTAACACTAACGCAGCATGGGTTACCATCCCTGGTGTGTGAGGAAAGGTAACACAGACCCAGCATGGGTTACCATCCCCGGTGTGTGAGGACTGGTAACACTAACCCAGTATGTGTTACCATCCCTGGTGTGTGAGGACTGGTAACACTAACCCAGCATGGGTTACCATCCCTGGTGTGTGAGGACTGGTAGCACTAACCCAGAGTGGGTTACCATCCCTGGTTTGTGAGGACTGGTAACACTAACCCAGCATGGGTTACCATCCCTGGTGTGTGAGGACTGGTAGCACTAACCCAGAGTGGGTTACCATCTGTGGTTTGTGAGGACTGGTAACACTAACCCAGCATGGGTTACCATCCCTGGTGTGTGAGGACTGGTAGCACTAACCCAACATGGGGTACCATCCCTGGTGTGTGAGGACTGGTAGCACTAACCCAGCATGAGTTACCATCCCTGGTGTGTGACTACTGGTAGCACTAACCCAGCATGGGTTACCATCCCTGGTGTGTGAGGACTGGTAACACTAACCCAGCATGGGTTACCATCCCTGGTGTGTGAGGACTGGTAGCACTAACCCAGTATGGGTTACCATCCCTGGTGTGTGAGGACTGGTAGCACTAACCCAGCATGGGTTACCATCCCTGGTGTGTGAGGACTGGTAACACTAACCCAGCATGTGTTACCATCCCTGGTGTGTGAGGACTGGTAACACTAACCCAGCATGTGTTACCATCCCTGGTGTGTGAGGACTGGTAACACTACCCCAGCATGTGTTACCATCCCCGGTGTGTGAGGACTGGTAACACTATCCCAGCATGGGTTACCATCCCTGGTGTGTGAGGACTGGTAACACTAACCCAGCATGGGTTACCATCCCTGGTGTGTGAGGACTGGTAGCACTAACCCAGCATGTGTTACCATCCCTGGTGTGTGAGGACTGGTAGCTCTAACCCAGCATGTGTTACCATCCCTGGTGTGTGAGGACTGGTAGCACTAACCCAGCACGGGTTACCATCCCTGGTGTGTGAGGACTGGTAGCACTAACCCAGAGTGTGTTACCATCCCAGGTGTGTGAGGACTGGTAGCATTAACCCAGCATGGGTTACCATCCCTGGTGTGTGAGGACTGGTAACACTAACCCAGCATGGGTTACCATCCCTGGTGTGTGAGGACTGGTAGCACTAACCCAGTATGGGTTACCATCCCTGGTGTGTGAGGACTGGTAGCACTAACCCAGCATGGGTTACCATCCCTGGTGTGTGAGGACTGGTAACACTAACCCAGCATGTGTTACCATCCCTGGTGTGTGAGGACTGGTAACACTAACCCAGCATGTGTTACCATCCCTGGTGTGTGAGGACTGGTAACACTACCCCAGCATGTGTTACCATCCCCGGTGTGTGAGGACTGGTAACACTATCCCAGCATGGGTTACCATCCCTGGTGTGTGAGGACTGGTAGCACTAACCCAGAGTGGGTTACCATCCATGGTGTGTGAGGACTGGTAGCACTAACCCAGCATGGGTTACCATCCCTGGTGTGTGAGGACTGGTAGCACTAACCCAGAGTGTGTTACCATCCCTGGTGTGTGAGGACTGATAACACTAACCCAGCATGGGTTACCATCCCTGGTGTGTGAGGACTGGTAACACTAACCCAGCATGGGTTACCATCCCTGGTGTGTGAGGACTGGTAGCACTAACCCAGCATGTGTTACCATCCCTGGTGTGTGAGGACTGGTAGCACTAACCCAGCATGTGTTACCATCCCTGGTGTGTGAGGACTGGTAGCACTAACCCAGCATGGGTTACCATCCCTGGTGTGTGAGGACTGGTAGCACTAACCCAGAGTGTGTTACCATCCCTGGTGTGTGAGGACTGGTAGCACTAACCCAGCATGGGTTACCATCCCTGGTGTGTGAGGACTGGTAGCACTAACCCAGCATGGGTTACCATCCCTGGTGTGTGAGGACTGGTAGCACTAACCCAGCATGGGTTACCATCCCTGGTGTGTGAGGACTGGTAGCACTAACCCAGCATGTGTTACCATCCCTGGTGTGTGAGGACTGGTAGCACTAACCCAGCATGGGTTACCATCCCTGGTGTGTGAGGACTGGTAACACTAACCCAGCATGGGTTACCATCCCTGGTGTGTGAGGACTGGTAGCACTAACCCAGCATGGGTTACCATCCCTGGTGTGTGGTAGCATGACCATCCCTGGTGGTATCACTAACCCAGCATGGGTTACCATCCCTGGTGTGTGAGGACTGGTAGCACTAACCCAGCATGGGTTACCATCCCTGGTGTGTGAGGACTGGTAACACTAACCCAGCATGGGTTACCATCCCTGGTGTGTGAGGACTGGTAGCACTAACCCAGCATGGGTTACCATCCCTGGTGTGTGAGGACTGGTAACACTAACCCAGCATGGGTTACCATCCCTGGTGTGTGAGGACTGGTAACACTAACCCAGCATGGGTTACCATCCCTGGTGTGTGAGGACTGGTAGCACTAACCCAGCATGTGTTACCATCCCTGGTGTGTGAGGACTGGTAACACTAACCCAGCATGGGTTACCATCCCTGGTGTGTGAGGACTGGTAACACTAACCCAGCATGGGTTACCATCCCTGGTGTGTGAGGACTGGTAACACTAACCCAGCATGGGTTACCATCCCTGGTGTGTGAGGACTGGTAACACTAACCCAGCATGGTTACCATCCCTGGTGTGTGAGGACTGGTAACACTAACCCAGCATGGGTTACCATCCCTGGTGTGTGAGGACTGGTAGCACTAACCCAGCATGGGTTACCATCCCTGGTGTGTGAGGACTGGTAACACTAACCCAGCATGGGTTACCATCCCTGGTGTGTGAGGACTGGTAACACTAACCCAGCATGGGTTACCATCCCTGGTGTGTGAGGACTGGTAACACTAACCCAGCATGGGTTACCATCCCTGGTGTGTGAGGACTGGTAGCACTAACCCAGCATGGGTTACCATCCCTGGTGTGTGAGGACTGGTAGCACTAACCCAGCATGTTTACCATCCCTGGTGTGTGAGGACTGGTAACACTAACCCAGCATGGGTTACCATCCCTGGTGTGTGAGGACTGGTAGCACTAACCCAGCATGGGTTACCATCCCTGGTGTGTGAGGACTGGTAGCACTAACCCAGCATGGGTTACCATCCCTGGTGTGTGAGGACTGGTAACACTAACCCAGCATGGGTTACCATCCCTGGTGTGTGAGGACTGGTAACACTAACCCAGCATGGGTTACCATCCCTGGTGTGTGAGGACTGGTAGCACTAACCCAGCATGGGTTACCATCCCTGGTGTGTGAGGACTGGTAACACTAACCCAGCATGGGTTACCATCCCTGGTGTGTGAGGACTGGTAGCACTAACCCAGCATGGGTTACCATCCCTGGTGTGTGAGGACTGGTAGCACTAACCCAGCATGGGTTACCATCCCTGGTGTGTGAGGACTGGTAACACTAACCCAGCATGGGTTACCATCCCTGGTGTGTGAGGACTGGTAGCACTAACCCAGCATGGGTTACCATCCCTGGTGTGTGAGGACTGGTAACACTAACCCAGCATGGGTTACCATCCCTGGTGTGTGAGGACTGGTAACACTAACCCAGCATGGGTTACCATCCCTGGTGTGTGAGGACTGGTAGCACTAACCCAGCATGGGTTACCATCCCTGGTGTGTGAGGACTGGTAGCACTAACCCAGCATGGGTTACCATCCCTGGTGTGTGAGGACTGGTACCACTAACCCAGCATGGGTTACCATCCCTGGTGTGTGAGGACTGGTAACACTAACCCAGCCCATCCCTGGTGTGTGAGGACTGGTAACACTAACCCAGCATGGGTTACCATCCCTGGTGTGTGAGGACTGGTAACACTAACCCAGCATGGGTTACCATCCCTGGTGTGTGAGGACTGGTAACACTAACCCAGCATGGGTTACCATCCCTGGTGTGTGAGGACTGGTAGCACTAACCCAGCATGGGTTACCATCCCTGGTGTGTGAGGACTGGTAGCACTAACCCAGCATGGGTTACCATCCCTGGTGTGTGAGGACTGGTAACACTAACCCAGCATGGGTTACCATCCCTGGTGTGTGAGGACTGGTAACACTAACCCAGCATGGGTTACCATCCCTGGTGTGTGAGGACTGGTAGCACTAACCCAGCATGGGTTACCATCCCTGGTGTGTGAGGACTGGTAACACTAACCCAGCATGGGTTACCATCCCTGGTGTGTGAGGACTGGTAGCACTAACCCAGAGTGGGTTACCATCCCTGGTGTGTGAGGACTGGTAACACTAACCCAGCATGGGTTACCATCCCTGGTGTGTGAGGACTGGTAACACTAACCCAGCATGGGTTACCATCCCTGGTGTGTGAGGACTGGTAACACTAACCCAGCATGGGTTACCATCCCTGGTGTGTGAGGACTGGCAACACTAACCCAGCATGGGTTACCATCCCTGGTGTGTGAGGACTGGTAGCACTAACCCAGTATAAGTTACCATCCCTGGTGTGTGAGGACTGGTAGCACTAACCCAACATGGGTTACCATCCCTGGTGTGTGAGGACTGGTAGCACTAACCCAGCATGGGTTACCATCCCTGGTGTGTGAGGACTGGTAGCACTAACCCACCATGGGTTACCATCCCTGGTGTGTGAGGACTGGTAGCACTAACCCAGCATGGGTTACCATCCCTGGTGTGTGAGGACTGGTAGCACTAACCCAGCATGGGTTACCATCCCTGGTGTGTGAGGACTGGTAGCACTAACCCAGCATGGGTTACCATCCCTGGTGTGTGAGGACTGGTAGCACTAACCCAGCATGGGTTACCATCCCTGGTGTGTGAGGACTGGTAACACTAACCCAGCATGGGTTACCATCCCTGGTGTGTGAGGACTGGTAACACTAACCCAGCATGGGTTACCATCCCTGGTGTGTGAGGACTGGTAACACTAACCCAGCATGGGTTACCATCCCTGGTGTGTGAGGACTGGTAACACTAACCCAGCATGGGTTACCATCCCTGGTGTGTGAGGACTGGTAGCACTAACCCAGCATGGGTTACCATCCCTGGTGTGTGAGGACTGGTAGCACTAACCCAGCATGGGTTACCATCCCTGGTGTGTGAGGACTGGTAACACTAACCCAGTATGTGTTACCATCCCTGGTGTGTAGGACTGGTAGCATCCCAGCATGGTTACCATGTGACGACTGGTAGCACTAACCCAGCATGGGTTACCATCCCTGGTGTGTGAGGACTGGTAGCACTAACCCAGCATGGGTTACCATCCCTGGTGTGTGAGGACTGGTAGCACTAACCCAGCATGGGTTACCATCCCTGGTGTGTGAGGACTGGTAACACTAACCCAGCATGGGTTACCATCCCTGGTGTGTGAGGACTGGTAACACTAACCCAGCATGTGTTACCATCCCTGGTGTGTGAGGACTGGTAACACTAACCCAGCATGTGTTACCATCCCTGGTGTGTGAGGACTGGTAACACTAACCCAGCATGGGTTACCATCCCTGGTGTGTGAGGACTGGTAACACTAACCCAGCATGGGTTACCATCCCTGGTGTGTGAGGACTGGTAGCACTAACCCAGCATGGGTTACCATCCCTGGTGTGTGAGGACTGGTAGCACTAACCCAGCATGGGTTACCATCCCTGGTGTGTGAGGACTGGTAGCACTAACCCAGCATGGGTTACCATCCCTGGTGTGTGAGGACTGGTAACACTAACCCAGCATGGGTTACCATCCCTGGTGTGTGAGGACTGGTAACACTAACCCAGCATGGGTTACCATCCCTGGTGTGTGAGGACTGGTAGCACTAACCCAGCATGGGTTACCATCCCTGGTGTGTGAGGACTGGTAGCACTAACCCAGCATGGGTTACCATCCCTGGTGTGTGAGGACTGGTAGCACTAACCCAGCATGGGTTACCATCCCTGGTGTGTGAGGACTGGTAACACTAACCCAGCATGGGTTACCATCCCTGGTGTGTGAGGACTGGTAGCACTAACCCAGCATGGGTTACCATCCCTGGTGTGTGAGGACTGGTAGCACTAACCCAGAGTGGGTTACCATCCCTGGTGTGTGAGGACTGGTAGCACTAACCCAGCATGGGTTACCATCCCTGGTGTGTGAGGACTGGTAGCACTAACCCAGCATGGGTTACCATCCCTGGTGTGTGAGGACTGGTAGCACTAACCCAGCATGGGTTACCATCCCTGGTGTGTGAGGACTGGTAACACTAACCCAGCATGGGTTACCATCCCTGGTGTGTGAGGACTGGTAACACTAACCCAGCATGGGTTACCATCCCTGGTGTGTGAGGACTGGTAACACTAACCCAGCATGGGTTACCATCCCTGGTGTGTGAGGACTGGTAACACTAACCCAGCATGGGTTACCATCTCTGGTGTGTGAGGACTGGTAGCACTAACCCAGCATGGTTTACCATCCCTGGTGTGTGAGGACTGGTAGCACTAATCCAGTATGTGTCACCATCCCCGGTGTGTGAGGACTTGTAGCACTAACCAAGCATGGGTTACCATCCCTGGTGTGTGAGGACTGGTAACACTAACCCAGCATGGGTTACCATCCCTGGTGTGTGAGGACTGGTAACACTAACCCAGCATGGGTTACCATCCCTGGTGTGTGAGGACTGGTAGCACTAACCCAGCATGGGTTACCATCCCTGGTGTGTGAGGACTGGTAACACTAACCCAGCATGGGTTACCATCCCTGGTGTGTGAGGACTGGTAACACTAACCCAGCATGGGTTACCATCCCTGGTGTGTGAGGACTGGTAACACTAACCCAGCATGGGTTACCATCCCTGGTGTGTGAGGACTGGTAACACTAACCCAGCATGGGTTACCATCCCTGGTGTGTGAGGACTGGTAGCACTAACCCAGCATGGGTTACCATCCCTGGTGTGTGAGGACTGGTAGCACTAACCCAGCATGAATTACCATCACTGGTGTGTGAGGACTGGTAGCACTAACCCAGCATGTGTTACCATCCCTGGTGTGTGAGGACTGGTAACACTAACCCAGCATGGTTACCATCCCTGGTGTGTGAGGACTGGTAACACTAACCCAGCATGGGTTACCATCCCTGGTGTGTGAGGACTGGTAACACTAACCCAGCATGGGTTACCATCCCTGGTGTGTGAGGACTGGTAGCACTAACCCAGCATGGGTTACCATCCCTGGTGTGTGAGGACTGGTAGCACTAACCCAGCATGGGTTACCATCCCTGGTGTGTGAGGACTGGTAACACTAACCCAGCATGGGTTACCATCCCTGGTGTGTGAGGACTGGTAACACTAACCCAGCATGGGTTACCATCCCTGGTGTGTGAGGACTGGTAACACTAACCCAGCATGGGTTACCATCCCTGGTGTGTGAGGACTGGTAGCACTAACCCAGCATGGGTTACCATCCCTGGTGTGTGAGGACCGGTAGCACTAACCCAGCATGGGTTACCGTCCCTGGTGTGTGAGGACTGGTAGCACTATCCCAGCATGGGTTACCATCCCTGTTGTGTGAGGACTGGTAACACTAACCCAGCATGGGTTACCATCCCTGGTGTGTGAGGACTGGTAACACTAACCCAGCATGGGTTACCATCCCTGGTGTGTGAGGACTGGTAGCACTAACCCAGCATGGGTTACCATCCCTGGTGTGTGAGGACTGGTAGCACTAACCCAGCATGGGTTACCATCCCTGGTGTGTGAGGACTGGTAGCACTAACCCAGCATGGGTTACCATCCCTGGTGTGTGAGGACTGGTAGCACTAACCCAGCATGGGTTACCATCCCTGGTGTGTGAGGACTGGTAACACTAACCCAGCATGGGTTACCATCCCTGGTGTGTGAGGACTGGTAACACTAACCCAGCATGGGTTACCATCCCTGGTGTGTGAGGACTGGTAACACTAACCCAGCATGGGTTACCATCCCTGGTGTGTGAGGACTGGTAGCACTAACCCAGCATGGGTTACCATCCCTGGTGTGTGAGGACTGGTAGCACTAACCCAGCATGTGTTACCATCCCTGGTGTGTGAGGACTGGTAACACTAACCCAGCATGGGTTACCATCCCTGGTGTGTGAGGACTGGTAGCACTAACCCAGCATGGGTTACCATCCCTGGTGTGTGAGGACTGGTAACACTAACCCAGCATGGGTTACCATCCCTGGTGTGTGAGGACTGGTAGCACTAACCCAGCATGGGTTACCATCCCTGGTGTGTGAGGACTGGTAGCACTAACCCAGCATGGGTTACCATCCCTGGTGTGTGAGGACTGGTAGCACTAACCCAGCATGGGTTACCATCCCTGGTGTGTGAGGACTGGTAGCACTAACCCAGCATGGGTTACCATCCCTGGTGTGTGAGGACTGGTAACACTAACCCAGCATGGGTTACCATCCCTGGTGTGTGAGGACTGGTAGCACTAACCCAGCATGGGTTACCATCCCTGGTGTGTGAGGACTGGTAACACTAACCCAGCATGGGTTACCATCCCTGGTGTGTGAGGACTGGTAACACTAACCCAGCATGGGTTACCATCCCTGGTGTGTGAGGACTGGTAACACTAACCCAGCATGGGTTACCATCCCTGGTGTGTGAGGACTGGTAACACTAACCCAGCATGGGTTACCATCCCTGGTGTGTGAGGACTGGTAACACTAACCCAGCATGGGTTACCATCCCTGGTGTGTGAGGACTGGTAGCACTAACCCAGCATGGGTTACCATCCCTGGTGTGTGAGGACTGGTAGCACTAACCCAACATGGGTTACCATCCCTGGTGTGTGAGGACTGGTAGCACTAACCCAGCATGGGTTACCATCCCTGGTGTGTGAGGACTGGTAGCACAAACCCAGCATGGGTTACCATCCCTGGTGTGTGAGGACTGGTAACACTAACCCAGCATGGGTTACCATCCCTGGTGTGTGATTACTGGTAGCACTAACCCAGTATGGGTTACCATCCCTGGTGTGTGAGGACTGGTAGCACTAACCCAGCATGGGTTACCATCCCTGGTGTGTGAGGACTGGTAACACTAACCCAGCATGTGTTACCATCCCTGGTGTGTGAGGACTGGTAACACTAACCCAGCATGTGGGTTACCATCCCTGGTGTGTGAGGACTGGTAACACTAACCCAGCATGGTTACCATCCCTGGTGTGTGAGGACTGGTAACACTAACCCAGCATGGGTTACCATCCCTGGTGTGTGAGGACTGGTAACACTAACCCAGCATGGGTTACCATCCCTGGTGTGTGAGGACTGGTAACACTAACCCAGCATGGGTTACCATCCCTGGTGTGTGAGGACTGGTAGCACTAACCCAGCATGGGTTACCATCCCTGGTGTGTGAGGACTGGTAGCACTAACCCAGCATGTGTTACCATCCCTGGTGTGTGAGGACTGGTAACACTAACCCAGCATGGGTTACCATCCCTGGTGTGTGAGGACTGGTAACACTAACCCAGCATGGGTTACCATCCCTGGTGTGTGAGGACTGGTAGCACTAACCCAGCATGGGTTACCATCCCTGGTGTGTGAGGACTGGTAGCACTAACCCAGCATGGGTTACCATCCCTGGTGTGTGAGGACTGGTAACACTAACCCAGCATGGGTTACCATCCCTGGTGTGTGAGGACTGGTAACACTAACCCAGCATGGGTTACCATCCCTGGTGTGTGAGGACTGGTAGCACTAACCCAGCATGGGTTACCATCCCTGGTGTGTGAGGACTGGTAGCACTAACCCAGCATGGGTTACCATCCCTGGTGTGTGAGGACTGGTAGCACTAACCCAGCATGGGTTACCATCCCTGGTGTGTGAGGACTGGTAACACTAACCCAGCATGGGTTACCATCCCTGGTGTGTGAGGACTGGTAACACTAACCCAGCATGGGTTACCATCCCTGGTGTGTGAGGACTGGTAGCACTAACCCAGCATGGGTTACCATCCCTGGTGTGTGAGGACTGGTAGCACTAACCCAGCATGGGTTACCATCCCTGGTGTGTGAGGACTGGTAACACTAACCCAGCATGGGTTACCATCCCTGGTGTGTGAGGACTGGTAACACTAACCCAGCATGGGTTACCATCCCTGGTGTGTGAGGACTGGTAGCACTAACCCAGCATGGGTTACCATCCCTGGTGTGTGAGGACTGGTAACACTAACCCAGCATGGGTTACCATCCCTGGTGTGTGAGGACTGGTAGCACTAACCCAGCATGGGTTACCATCCCTGGTGTGTGAGGACTGGTAGCACTAACCCAGCATGGGTTACCATCCCTGGTGTGTGAGGACTGGTAGCACTAACACAGCATGGGTTACCATCCCTGGTGTGTGAGGACTGGTAGCACTAACCCAGCATGGGTTACCATCCCTGGTGTGTGAGGACTGGTAGCACTAACCCAGCATGGGTTACCATCCCTGGTGTGTGAGGACTGGTAACACTAACCCAGCATGTGTTACCATCCCCGGTGTGTGAGGACTGGTAGCACTAACCCAGCAAGGGTTACCATGGTGTATGAGGACTGGTAGCACTAACCCAGCATGGGTTACCATCCCTGGTGTGTGAGGACTGGTAACACTAACCCAGCATGGGTTACCATCCCTGGTGTGTGAGGACTGGTAACACTAACCCAGCATGGGTTACCATCTCTGGTGTGTGAGGACTGGTAGCACTAACCCAGCATGGTTTGCCATCCCTGGTGTGTGAGGACTGGTAGCACTAATCCAGTATGTGTCACCATTCCCGGTGTGTGAGGACTTGTAGCACTAACCCAGCATGGGTTACCATCCCTGGTGTGTGAGGACTGGTAGCACTAACCCAGTATGTGTTACCATCCCTGGTGTGCGACGACTGGTAACACTAACCCAGCATGGGTTACCATCCCTGGTGTGTGAGGACTGGTAACACTAACCCAGCATGGGTTACCATCCCTGGTGTGTGAGGACTGGTAGCACTAACCCAGCATGGGTTACCATCCCTGGTGTGTGAGGACTGGTAACACTAACCCAGCATGGGTTACCATCCCTGGTGTGCGAGGACTGGTAGCACAAACCCAGCATGGGTTATCATCCCTGGTGTGTGAGGACTGGTAGCACTAACCCAGCAAGGGTTACCATCCCTGGTGTGTGAGGACTGGTAGCACTAACCCAGCATGGGTTACCATCCCTGGTGTGTGAGGACTGGTAGCACTAACCCAGCATGGGTTACCATCCCTGGTGTGTGAGGACTGGTAGCACTAACCAAGCAAGGGTTACCATCCCTGGTGTGTGAGGACTGGTAACACAAACCCAGCATGGGTTACCATCCCTTATGTGTGAGGACTGGTAGCACTAACCCAGCATGGGTTACGATCCCTGGTGTGTGAGGACTGGTAACACTAACCCAGCAAGGGTTACCATCCCTGGTGTGTAAGGACTGGTTGCACTAACCCAGCATGGGTTACCATCCCTGGTGTGTGAGGACTGGTAGCACTAACCCAGCATGGGTTACCATCCCTGGTGTGTGAGGACTGGTAGCACTAACCCAGCATGAGTTACCATCCCTGGTGTGTGAGGACTGGTAGCACTAACCCAGCATGAGTTACCATCCCTGGTGTGTGAGGACTGGTAGCACTAACCCAGCATGGGTTACCATCCCTGGTGTGTGAGGACTGGTAACACTAACCCAGCATGAGTTACCATCCCTGGTGTGTGAGGACTGGTAGCACTAACCCAGCATGAGTTACCATCCCTGGTGTGTGAGGACTGGTAGCACTAACCCAGCAAGGGTTACCATCCCTGGTGTGTGAGGACTGGTAACACTAACCCAGCATGGGTTACCATCCCTGGTGTGTGAGGACTGGTAGCACTAACCCAGCATGGGTTACCATCCCTTGTGTGTGAGGACTGGTAGCACTAACCCAGCAAGGGTTACCATCCCTGGTGTGTGAGGACTGGTAGCACTAACCCAGCAAGGGTTACCATCCCTGGTGTGTGAGGACTGGTAGCACTAACCCAGCAAGGGTTACCATCCCTGGTGTGTGAGGACTGGTAGCACTAACCCAGCAAGGGTTACCATCCCTGGTGTGTGAGGACTGGTAACACTAACCCAGCAAGGGTTACCATCCCTGGTGTGTGAGGAATGGTAGCACTAACCCAGCATGGGTTACCATCCCTGGTGTGTGAGGACTGGTAGCACTAACCCAGCAAGGGTTACCATCCCTGGTGTGTGAGGACTGGTAACACTAACCCAGCAAGGGTTACCATCCCTGGTGTGTGAGGACTCGTAGCACTAACCCAGCATGGGTTACCATCCCTGGTGTGTGAGAACTGGTAGCACTAACCCAGCAAGGGTTACCATCCCTGGTGTGTGAGGACTGGTAGCACTAACCCACCAACGGTTACCATCCCTGGTGTGTGAGGACTGGTAACACTAACCCAGCATGGGTTACCATCCCTGGTGTGTGAGGACTGGTAGCACTAACCCAGCATGGGTTACCATCCCTGGTGTGTGAGGACTGGTAACACTAACCAAGCATGGGTTACCATCCCTGGTGTGTGAGGACTGGTAGCACTAACCCAGCAAGGGTTACCATCCCTGGTGTGTGAGGACTGGTAGCACTAACCCAGCATGAGTTACCATCCCTGGTGTGTGAGGACTGGTAACACTAACCCAGCATGAGTTACCATCCCTGGTGTGTGAGGACTGGTAGCACTAACCCAGCATGGGTTACCATCCCTGGTGTGTGAGGACTGGTAACACTAACCCAGCATGAGTTACCATCCCTGGTGTGTGAGGACTGGTAGCACTAACCCAGCATGAGTTACCATCCCTGGTGTGTGAGGACTGGTAGCACTAACCCAGCAAGGGTTACCATCCCTGGTGTGTGAGGACTGGTAACACTAACCCAGCATGGGTTACCATCCCTGGTGTGTGAGGACTGGTAGCACTAACCCAGCATGGGTTACCATCCCTGGTGTGTGAGGACTGGTAGCACTAACCCAGCAAGGGTTACCATCCCTGGTGTGTGAGGACTGGTAGCACTAACCCAGCAAGGGTTACCATCCCTGGTGTGTGAGGACTGGTAGCACTAACCCAGCAAGGGTTACCATCCCTGGTGTGTGAGGACTGGTAGCACTAACCCAGCAAGGGTTACCATCCCTGGTGTGTGAGGACTGGTAACACTAACCCAGCAAGGGTTACCATCCCTGGTGTGTGAGGACTGGTAGCACTAACCCAGCATGGGTTACCATCCCTGGTGTGTGAGGACTGGTAGCACTAACCCAGCAAGGGTTACCATCCCTGGTGTGTGAGGACTGGTAACACTAACCCAGCAAGGGTTACCATCCCTGGTGTGTGAGGACGCGTAGCACTAACCCAGCATGGGTTACCATCCCTGGTGTGTGAGAACTGGTAGCACTAACCCAGCAAGGGTTACCATCCCTGGTGTGTGAGGACTGGTAGCACTAACCCACCAACGGTTACCATCCCTGGTGTGTGAGGACTGGTAACACTAACCCAGCATGGGTTACCATCCCTGGTGTGTGAGGACTGGTAGCATTAACCCAGCAAGGGTTACCATCCCTGGTGTGTGGGGACTGGTAGCACTAACCCAGCAAGGGTTACCATCCCTGGTGTGTGAGGACTGGTAACACTAACCCAGCATGGGTTACCATCCCTGGTGTGTGAGGACTGGTAGCACTAACCCAGCAAGGGTTACCATCCCTCGTGTGTGAGGACTGGTAGCACTAACCCAGCATGTGTTACCATCCCCGGTGTGTGAGGACTGGTAGCACTAACCCAGCAAGGGTTACCATCCCTGGTGTGTGAGGACTGGTAGCACTAACCCAGCAAGGGTTTCCATCCCTGGTGTGTGAGGACTGGTAACACTAACCCAGCATGGGTTACCATCCCTGGTGTGTGAGGACTGGTAGCACTAAGCCAGCAAGGGTTACCATCCCTGGTGTGTGAGGACTGGTAGCACTAACCCAGCAAGGGTTACCATCCCTTGTGTGTGAGGACTGCTAACACTAACCCAGCATGGGTTACCATCCCTGGTGTGTGAGGACTGGTAACACTAACCCAGCATGGGTTACCATCCCTAGTGTGTGAGGACTGGTAGCACTAACCCAGCAAGGGTTACCATCCCTGGTGTGTGAGGACTGGTAGCACTAACCCAGCAAGGGTTACCATCCCTGGTGTGTGAGGACTGGTAGCACTAACCCAGCATGTGTTACCATCCCCGGTGTGTGAGGACTGGTAGCAATAACCCAGCAAGGGTTACCATCCCTGGTGTGTGAGGACATGTAGCACTAACCCAGCAAGGGTTACTATCCCTGGTGTGTGAGGACTGGTAACACTAACCCAGCATGGGTTACCATCCCTGGTGTGTGAGGACTGGTAGCACTAACCCAGCAAGGGTTACCATCCCTGGTGTGTGAGGACTGGTAGCACTAACCCAGCAAGGGTTACCATCCCTGGTGTGTGAGGACTGGTAGCACTAACCCAGCATGTGTTACCATCCCCGGTGTGTGAGGACTGGTAGCACTAACCCAGCAAGGGTTACCATCCCTGGTGTGTGAGGACATGTAGCACTAACCCAGCAATGGTTACTATCCCTGGTGTGTGAGGACTGGTAACACTAACCCAGCATGGGTTACCATCCCTGGTGTGTGAGGACTGGTAGCACTAACCCAGCAAGGGTTACCATCCCTGGTGTGTGAGGACTGGTAGCACTAACCCAGCAAGGGTTACCATCCCTGGTGTGTGAGGACTGGTAACACTAACCCAGCATGGGTTACCATCCCTGGTGTGTGAGGAATGGTAGCACAAACCCAGCATGGGTTATCATCCCTGGTGTGTGAGGACTGGTAGCACTAACCCAGCAAGGGTTACCATCCCTGGTGTGTGAGGACTGGTAGCACTAACCCAGCATGGGTTACCATCCCTGGTGTGTGAGGACTGGTAGCACTAACCCAGCATGGGTTACCATCCCTGGTGTGTGAGGACTGGTAGCACTAACCAAGCAAGGGTTACCATCCCTGGTGTGTGAGGACTGGTAACACAAACCCAGCATGGGTTACCATCCCTGGTGTGTGAGGACTGGTAGCACTAACCCAGCATGGGTTACCATCCCTGGTGTGTGAGGACTGGTAGCACTAACCCAGCATGGGTTACCATCCCTGGTGGGTGAGGACTGGAAGCACTAACCCAGCATTGGTTACCATCCCTGGTGTGTGAGGACTGGTAGCACTAACCCAGCATGGGTTACCATCCCTGGTGTGTGAGGACTGGTAACTCTAACCCAGCATGGGTTACCATCCCTGGTGTGTGAGCACTGGTAGCACTAACCCAGCATGGGTTACCATCGTTGTTAGGTAAGACACATATGCAACAGTTAGGTATCTTTATTATGAAACGTTTCGCCTACACAGTAGGCTTCTTCAGTCAAGTACAGAAAAGTTGATAGAAGCAGAAGATACTTGAAGACGATGTAATCAGTCCATCACCCTTAAAGTTTTGAGGTGGTCAGTCCCTCAGTCTGGAGAAGAGCATTGTTCCATAGTATGAAACAATATGGAGAAGAAGTGACAGGATGGAGCTTTTTATAGCGCCAAGAGGTGAGACGTAGGCCACTAGGAGAGGTAAGAACTCAGATGTTGAGAGGTCAGGTCCCTCTCAAATCCAGCCCCTCACACTAGTGGAAGTTGTCGAAGTTGATTGCAAGTCTGTACCAAGATACCCTTGTGCTGCAGTGTCTGACAGATTGAACATTAAAATGGTATAAAATACCGACAGGTTGTTAGGTAAGAAACATATGCAACAGTTAGGTATCTTTATTATGAAACGTTTCGCCTACACAGTAGGCTTCTTCAGTCAAGTACAGAAAAGTTGATAGAAGCAGAAGAGGGACTGAGGGACTGACCACCTCAAAACTTTAAGGGTGATGGACTGATTACATCGTCTTCAAGAATCTTCTGCTTCCATCAACTTTTCTGTACTTGACTGAAGAAGCCTACTGTGTAGGCGAAACGTATCATAATAAAGATACCTAACTGTTGCATATGTGTCTTACCAAACAACCTGTCGGTATTTTATACCATTTTAATGTTCAATCTGTCAGACACTGCAACACAAGGGTATCTTGGTACAGACCTGCAATCAACTTCGACAACTTCCACTAGTGTGATGGGCTGGATTTGAGAGGGACCTGAGCTCTCAACATCTGAGTTCTTACCTCTCCTAGTGGCCTACGTCTCACCTCTTGGCGCTATAAAAAGCTCCATCCTGTCACTTCTTCTCCATATTGTTTCATACTATGGAACAATGTTCTTCTCCAGACTGAGGGACTGACCACCTCAAAACTTTAAGGGTGATGGACTGATTACATCGTCTTCAAGTATCTTCTGCTTCTATCAACTTTTCTGTACTTGACTGAAGAAGCCTACTGTGTAGGCGAAACGTTTCATAATAAAGATACCTAACTGTTGCATATGTGTCTTACCTAACAACCTGTCGGTATTTTATACCATTTTAATGTTCAATGGGTTACCATCCCTGGTGTGTGAGGATTGGTAGCACAAACCAACATGGGTTACCATCCCTGGTGTGTGAGGACTGGTAACACTAACCCAGCATGGGTTACCATCCCTGGTGTGTGAGGACTGGTAATACTAACCCAGCATGGGTTACCATCCCTGGTGTGTGAGGACTGGTAGCACTAACCCAGCATGGGTTACCATCCCTGGTGTGTGAGGACTGGTAGCACTAACCCAGCAAGGGTTACCATCCCTGGTGTGTGAGGACTGGTAACACTAACCCAGTATAAGTTACCATCCCTGGTGTGTAACGACTGGTAACACTAACCCAGTATAAGTTACCATCCCTGGTGTGTGAGGACTGGTAACACTAACCCAGTATAAGTTACCATCCCTGGTGTGTGAGGACTGGTAACACTAACCCAGTATAAGTTACCATCCCTGGTGTGTGAGGACTGGTAACACTAACCCAGTATAAGTTACCATCCCTGGTGTGTGAGGACTGGTAACACCAACCCAGTATAAGTTACCATCCCTGGTGTGTGAGGACTGGTAACACTAACCCAGTATAAGTTACCATCCCTGGTGTGTGAGGACTGGTAGCACTAACCCAGCAAGGGTTACCATCCCTGGTGTGTGAGGACTGGTAGCACTAACCCAGCAAGGGTTACCATCCCTGGTGTGTGAGGACTGGTAGCACTAACCCAGCATGTGTTACCATCCCCGGTGTGTGAGGACTGGTAGCACTAACCCAGCAAGGGTTACCATCCCTGGTGTGTGAGGACATGTAGCACTAACCCAGCAATGGTTACTATCCCTGGTGTGTGAGGACTGGTAACACTAACCCAGCATGGGTTACCATCCCTGGTGTGTGAGGACTGGTAGCACTAACCCAGCAAGGGTTACCATCCCTGGTGTGTGAGGACTGGTAGCACTAACCCAGCAAGGGTTACCATCCCTGGTGTGTGAGGACTGGTAACACTAACCCAGCATGGGTTACCATCCCTGGTGTGTGAGGAATGGTAGCACAAACCCAGCATGGGTTATCATCCCTGGTGTGTGAGGACTGGTAGCACTAACCCAGCAAGGGTTACCATCCCTGGTGTGTGAGGACTGGTAGCACTAACCCAGCATGGGTTACCATCCCTGGTGTGTGAGGACTGGTAGCACTAACCCAGCATGGGTTACCATCCCTGGTGTGTGAGGACTGGTAGCACTAACCAAGCAAGGGTTACCATCCCTGGTGTGTGAGGACTGGTAACACAAACCCAGCATGGGTTACCATCCCTGGTGTGTGAGGACTGGTAGCACTAACCCAGCATGGGTTACCATCCCTGGTGTGTGAGGACTGGTAGCACTAACCCAGCATGGGTTACCATCCCTGGTGGGTGAGGACTGGAAGCACTAACCCAGCATTGGTTACCATCCCTGGTGTGTGAGGACTGGTAGCACTAACCCAGCATGGGTTACCATCCCTGGTGTGTGAGGACTGGTAACTCTAACCCAGCATGGGTTACCATCCCTGGTGTGTGAGCACTGGTAGCACTAACCCAGCATGGGTTACCATCGTTGTTAGGTAAGACACATATGCAACAGTTAGGTATCTTTATTATGAAACGTTTCGCCTACACAGTAGGCTTCTTCAGTCAAGTACAGAAAAGTTGATAGAAGCAGAAGATACTTGAAGACGATGTAATCAGTCCATCACCCTTAAAGTTTTGAGGTGGTCAGTCCCTCAGTCTGGAGAAGAGCATTGTTCCATAGTATGAAACAATATGGAGAAGAAGTGACAGGATGGAGCTTTTTATAGCGCCAAGAGGTGAGACGTAGGCCACTAGGAGAGGTAAGAACTCAGATGTTGAGAGGTCAGGTCCCTCTCAAATCCAGCCCCTCACACTAGTGGAAGTTGTCGAAGTTGATTGCAAGTCTGTACCAAGATACCCTTGTGCTGCAGTGTCTGACAGATTGAACATTAAAATGGTATAAAATACCGACAGGTTGTTAGGTAAGAAACATATGCAACAGTTAGGTATCTTTATTATGAAACGTTTCGCCTACACAGTAGGCTTCTTCAGTCAAGTACAGAAAAGTTGATAGAAGCAGAAGAGGGACTGAGGGACTGACCACCTCAAAACTTTAAGGGTGATGGACTGATTACATCGTCTTCAAGAATCTTCTGCTTCCATCAACTTTTCTGTACTTGACTGAAGAAGCCTACTGTGTAGGCGAAACGTATCATAATAAAGATACCTAACTGTTGCATATGTGTCTTACCAAACAACCTGTCGGTATTTTATACCATTTTAATGTTCAATCTGTCAGACACTGCAACACAAGGGTATCTTGGTACAGACCTGCAATCAACTTCGACAACTTCCACTAGTGTGATGGGCTGGATTTGAGAGGGACCTGAGCTCTCAACATCTGAGTTCTTACCTCTCCTAGTGGCCTACGTCTCACCTCTTGGCGCTATAAAAAGCTCCATCCTGTCACTTCTTCTCCATATTGTTTCATACTATGGAACAATGTTCTTCTCCAGACTGAGGGACTGACCACCTCAAAACTTTAAGGGTGATGGACTGATTACATCGTCTTCAAGTATCTTCTGCTTCTATCAACTTTTCTGTACTTGACTGAAGAAGCCTACTGTGTAGGCGAAACGTTTCATAATAAAGATACCTAACTGTTGCATATGTGTCTTACCTAACAACCTGTCGGTATTTTATACCATTTTAATGTTCAATGGGTTACCATCCCTGGTGTGTGAGGATTGGTAGCACAAACCAACATGGGTTACCATCCCTGGTGTGTGAGGACTGGTAACACTAACCCAGCATGGGTTACCATCCCTGGTGTGTGAGGACTGGTAATACTAACCCAGCATGGGTTACCATCCCTGGTGTGTGAGGACTGGTAGCACTAACCCAGCATGGGTTACCATCCCTGGTGTGTGAGGACTGGTAGCACTAACCCAGCAAGGGTTACCATCCCTGGTGTGTGAGGACTGGTAACACTAACCCAGTATAAGTTACCATCCCTGGTGTGTAACGACTGGTAACACTAACCCAGTATAAGTTACCATCCCTGGTGTGTGAGGACTGGTAACACTAACCCAGTATAAGTTACCATCCCTGGTGTGTGAGGACTGGTAACACTAACCCAGTATAAGTTACCATCCCTGGTGTGTGAGGACTGGTAACACTAACCCAGTATAAGTTACCATCCCTGGTGTGTGAGGACTGGTAACACCAACCCAGTATAAGTTACCATCCCTGGTGTGTGAGGACTGGTAACACTAACCCAGTATAAGTTACCATCCCTGGTGTGTGAGGACTGGTAACACTAACCCAGTATAAGTTACCATCCCTGGTGTGTGAGGACTGGTAACACTAACCCAGTATAAGTTACCATCCCTGGTGTGTGAGGACTGGTAACACTAACCCAGCATGGGTTACCATCCCTGGTGTGTGAGGACTGGTAGCACTAACCCAGCATGGGTTACCATCCCTGGTGTGTGAGGACTGGTAACACTAACCCAGTATAAGTTACCATCCCTGGTGTGTGAGGACTGGTAGCACTAACCCAGTATAAGTTACCATCCCATGTGTGTGAGGACTGGTAGCACTAACCCAGTATAAGTTACCATCCCTGGAGTGTGAGGACTGGTAACACTAACCCAGTATAAGTTACCATCCCTGGTGTGTGAGGACCGGTAACACTAACCCAGTATAAGTTACCATCCCTGGTGTGTGAGGACTGGTAACACTAACCCAGCATGGGTTACCATCCCTGGTGTTTGAGGACTGGTAGCACTAACCCAGCATGGGTTACCATCCCTGGTGTGTGAGGACTGGTAACACTAACCCAGTATAAGTTACCATCCCTGGTGTGTGAGGACTGGTATCACTAACCCAGTATAAGTTACCATCCCTGGTGTGTGAGGACTGGTAGCACTAACCCAGTATAAGTTACCATCACTGGTGTGTGAGGACTGGTAGCACTAACCCAGTATAAGTTACCATCCCTGGTGAGTGAGGACTGGTAACACTAACACAGCATGGGTTACCATCCATGGTGTGTGACGACTGGTGGCACTAACCCAGCATGGGTTACAATCCCTGGTGTGTGAGGACTGATAAAACTACCCAGTATAAGTTACCATCCCTGGTGTGTGAGGACTGGTAACACTAACCCAGCATGGGTTACCATCCTGGTGTGTGAGGACTGGTAGCACTAACCTAGCATGGGTTACCATCCCTGGTGTGTAAGGACCGGTAACACTAACCCAACATGGGTTACCATCCCTGGTGTGTGAGGACTGGTAGCACTAACCCAGCATGGGTTACCATCCCTGGTGTGTGAGGACTGGTAACACTAACCCAGTATAAGTTACCATCCCTGGTGTGTGAGGACTGGTAACACTAACCCAGCATGGGTTACCATCCCTGGTGTGTGAGGACTGGTAGCACTAACCCAGCATGGGTTACCATCCCTGGTGTGTGAGGACTGGTAACACTAACCCAGTATAAGTTACCATCCCTGGTGTGTGAGGACTGGTAACACTAACCCAGCATGGGTTACCATCCCTGGTGTGTGAGGACTGGTAGCACTAACCCAGCATGGGTTACCATCCCTGGTGTGTGAGGACTGGAAACACTAACCCAGTATAAGTTACCATCCCTGGTGTGTGAGGACTGGTAACACTAACCCAGTATAAGTTACCATCCCTGGTGTGTGAGGACTGGTAACACTAACCCAGCATGGGTTACCATCCTTGGTGTGTGAGGACTGGTAGCACTAACCCAGAATGGGTTAAAATCCCTGGTGTGTGAGGACTGGTAACACTAACCCAGCATGGGTTACCATCCCTGGTGTGTGAGGACTGGTAACACTAACCCAGCATGGGTTACTATCCCTGGTGTGTGAGGACTGGTAGCACTAACCCAGCATGGGTTACCAACCCTGGTGTGTGAGGACTGGTAGCACTAACCCAGCATTGGTTACCATCTTTTGTGTGTAAGGACTGGTAGCACTAACCCAGAGTGGGTTACCATCCCTGATGTGGTAAGACTGGTTGCAGTAGCCCAGCATGGGTTACCATCCCCGGCGTGTGAGGACTGGTAGCACTAACCCAGAGTGGGTCACCAACCCTGGTGTGTGAGGACTGGTAACACTAACCCAGCATGGGTTACCATCCTTGTTGTGTGAGGACTGGTAGCACTAACCCAGCATGGGTTACCATACCCGGTGTGTGAGGACTGGTAACACTAACCCAGTATGGGTTACTATCCCTGGTGTGTGAAGACTGGAAGCACTAACCCAGCATGGGTTACCGTCCCCGGTGTGTGAAGACTGGTAGCACTAACCCAGCATGGGTTACCATCCCTGGTGTGTCAGGACTGGTAGCACTAACCCAGCATGGGTTATCATCCCTGGTGTGTGAGGACTGGTAACAATAACCCAGTATGGGTGACCATCCCTGGTGTGTGAAGACTGGTAGCACTTACCCAGCACGGGTTACCATCCCTGGTGTGTGAGGACTGGTAGCACTAACGCAGTATGGGTTACCATCCCACTAACCCTGGCGACTGAGAACTGCTAGCACTAACCCAGAATGTATTACCATCCCTGGTGTGTGAGGACTTGTAGCACTAACTCAGAGTGGGTTACCATCCCTGGTGTGTGAGGACTGGTAGCACTAGCCCAGTATGGGTTACCATCCCTGATGTGGTAGGACTGGTAGCACTAGCCCAGCATGGGTTACCATCGCCGGCGTGTGAGGACTGGTAGCACTAACCCAGAGTGGGTCACCATCCATGGTGTGTGAGGATTGATAACACTAACCCAGCATGGGTTACCATCCCTGGTGTGTTAGAACTGGTAGCACTAACATAGGATCAGTTTCCATCCCTTGTGTGTGAGGACTGGTAGCACTAACCCAGCATGGGTTACCATCCCTGGTTTGTGAGGGCTGGAAGCACTAACCCAGCATGGGCTACCATCCCTGGTGTGAGAGAACAGATAACACTAACTCAGTACGTTTTACAATCTCTGGTGTGTGATGACTGGTAGCACTAACCCATCATGGGTTATCATCCCTGATGTGTGAGATTTTGTAACACTAACCCAGCATGTGTTAACATCCCTGGTGTGTGAGGACTTGTAGCACTAACCCATCATGGGTTATCATCCCTGATGTGTGAGGTCTCGTAACTCTAACCCAGCATGTGTTAACATCTCTGGTGTGTGAGGACTGCTAGCAGTAACCCAGCATGGGTTACCATCCCTGGCGATTGAGAACTGCTAGCACTAACCCAGAATGTATTACCATCCCTAGTGTGTGAGGACTGGTAGCACTAACCCAGCATGGGTTACCATCCTTTGTGTGTGAGAACTGGTAGCATTAACACAGCATGGGTTACCATCCCTGGTGTGTGAGAATTGGTAGCACTATCCCAGTATGTGTTACCATCCCTGGTGTGTGAGGACTTGTAGCACTAACCCACCATGGTTTACCATCCCTGGTGTGTGAGGACTGGTAGAACTTACCCAGCATGGGTTACCATCCCTGGTGTGTTACAACTTTTAGCACTAACCCAGAATAGGTTACCATCCCTGGAGTGTGAGGACTGGTAGCACTAACCCACCATGTTTTACCATCCCTGGTGTGTGAGGACTGGTAGCACTAACCCAGCATGGGTTACTTAGCATCCCTGTTGTGTGAGGACTGGTAACACTAACCCAGGATGGGTTATCATCCTTTCTGTGTGAGAACTGGTAGCACTAACCCATCATTGGTTACTATCCCTGCTGTGTGAGGACTGGTAGCACTAACCCAGCATGGGTTACCATCCATGGTGTGTGATGACTGGTAGCACTAACTCAGCTTGGGTTACTTACTATCCCTGGTGTGTAAGAACTGGTAACACTAACCCAGCATTGGTTACCACCCCTGATGTATGAGGACTTGTAGCACTAACCCAGCATTGGTTACCACCCCTGATGTATGAGGACTTGTAGCACTAACCCAGCATGTGTTACCATCCATGTTGTGTGAGGACTGGTAGCACTAACACAGGATGCATTATCATCCCTTCTGTGTGAGGACTGGTTGCACTAACCCATCATGGGTTACCATCCCTGCTGTGTGAGGACTGGTAACACTAACCCAGCATGGGTTACCATCCATGGTGTGTGATGACTGGTAGCACTAACCCAGTTTGGTTTACTTACCATCCCTGGTGTGTAAGGACTGGTAGCACTAACCCAGCATTGGTTACCATCCCTGGTGTATGAGGACTGGTAGCACTAACCCAGCATGTGTTACCATCCCTGGTGTGAGAGGACTTGTAGCACTAACCCAGCACGGGTTACCATCCCTGGTGTGTCAGAACTGGTAGCACTAACCCAGCATGGGTTACCATCCCTGGTGTGTCAGGAATTCTAGCACTAGCCCAGTATGGGTTACCATCCTGGTGTGAGGACTGGTAGCACTAACCCAGTATGGGTTACCATCCCTGGTGTGTGAGGACTGGTAGCACTAACCCAGCATGTGGTTTTATGCTTCGAATACACAGTAGAGCTACAAGTGGAGTGGGAAGCAGGATGGCCAGGATGAATGAAGCCAAACTACAAGAAAGGGGATTACACGGGAATGTGGAGCTTCCTGAACGTGGTTCAATATGACGCAGAACTGGCAGGGAAGTCAGTTAATGAGATGATGGAATATGTAGCAACAATGTGCAAGGAGGCTGAGGAGAGGTTTGTACCCAAGGGTAACGGGAATAATGAAAAAGCCAGGATGAGCCCATGGTTCACCCAAAAGTGCAGGAAGGCAAAAACCAAGTGTGATAGCAGATGGAAGAAATATAGAAGGCAAAGGACCAAGGAGAATAAGGAGAGCAGTCTTAGAGCCAGAAATGAATATTAACATATAAGACAATACGAAAACGACATAGCAGCGAAAGCCAAATCTGACCCGAAGCTGTTATACAGCCACATCAGAAGGAAAACAACAATCAAGGACCAGGTAATCAGGCTAAGGAAGGAAGGAGGAGAGACAACAAGAAATGACCGTGAAGTATGTGAGGAACTCGACAAGAGATTCAAAGAAGTGTTCACAGAGGAGACAGAAGGGGCTCCAGAAAGACGGAGAGGTGGGGCATACCACTAAGTGCTGGACACAGTACACAAAACCGAGGAAGAAGTGAAGAGGCTTCTGAGTGAGCTAGATACCTCAAAGGCAATGGGGCCGGATAACATCTCTCCATGGGTCCTGAGAGAGAGCAGAAGTGCTATGGGTACCCCTAACAACAATATTCAATACATCTATCGAAACAGGGAGATTGCCCGAGGCATGGAAGACAGCAAATGTAGTTCCAATCTTTAAAAAAGGAGACAGACATGAAGCACTAAACTACAGACCAGTTTCACTGACATGTATAGTATGCAAAGTCATGGAGAAGATTATCAGAAGAGTGGCGGAACACCTAGAAAGGGATGATCTTATCAACAGCAACCAACATGGTTTCAGGGACGGGAAATCCTGTGTCACAAACCTACTGGAGTTCTATGACATGGTGACAGCAGTAAGACAAGAGAGAGAGGAGTGGGTGGAATGCATTTTCTTGGACTGCAAGAAGGCATTTGACACAGTTCCACACAAGAGATTAGTGCAAAAACTGGAGGACCAAGCAGGGATAACAGGGAAGGCACTACAATGGATCAGGGAATACTTGTCAGGAAGACAGCAGCGAGTCATGGTACGTGGCGAGGTGTCAGAGTGGGCACCTGTGACCAGCGGGGTCCCACAGGGGTCAGTCCTAGGATCAGTGCTGTTTCTGGTATTTGTGAACGTCATGACGGAAGGAATATTGTACTATTGTACTTTAGCTCACTCTAGCTCAAAACATAGACTCCACAAAAGTCATTATTAGACCTTAGTGCAATTACAAGTGAGAGTCTTGTTCTATTTTTAATTTGTATTTTTATATTACTAGTTTATACCTAGTTGTACTTTAGTTCATTCCAGCACAACACACAGACAACATCAACTTCATTATGTGTAGTAGTGACTATACCCTACATGACCAAAATACTCTAGCTATATACTTGTCCAAACTTCCTACCACTACAGATATCAGTAGTAGAACTCCACACACAACTCAGGATATAAATAACCATAATTTTAAACCTAGAAGATGATTGATCACGTTGACCCTGATCTAAACCTCCATAATCTGACACCCAATCAAAACCTATTGGAAAGTAACTGCCTTTATTACACAGCATCACAATCCACCACTATCCTAAACAATGATAAAAGTCTATCAGTACTTAACTACAACATCAGGTCCTTAAGCAAACACTATGATGACCTCCTAGCACTCCTTGAATCACTAAAGACACCCTTCTCCTGCATTATTCTTACTGAGACCTGGCTTAAGCAGGACACAATAGATATCTACCCTCTACCAGGATACACAGCAATTCACAACTGCAGAACAAACCAAGTTAGGGGTGGTATTGCAATCTATTACTCTAACCAATTATCTTGTCTTAGCACCACTTGCTTTAGTGATGAATATGGGGATTACATTTTTGCTAATTTTACTGTAAAAAACCTTAAGACGCCTATAACAATCGGTGCCATTTACCGGATACCTCACACAAACATCCCAAATTTCAGTGAGAAATTAAAGTCACTAATAACAAACAGACAAATGAATAAGCACCACCTTCTCTTAGCTGGAGACTTCAACATCAACCTTGGCTTACTAGATGATCAGCCTGTAACTGATTTCATCAACAATATGAACAACACACTTCTCATACCAACAATAACTAAACCAACCAGGCTCACTGAGACAAGTGCAACCATAATAGACCACATATGGACCAATATACTAGCCCCCCTTAAATCAGGGATAATCACAGATAGCACTACAGACCACTACCCTACCTTCCTCCTGACAAACATTAGTAAACCACCACTTGAATACAACAAAGTCTCATTTAGACTCCATGACGAGGCCTCAGTAAGGAAGTTCACAGCTGACCTAGAGACTGTTGATTGGCCTACAGAATTCTCCAAGGCCAATGGTATTGATGACTGGACAGACATCTTTCTTAACAAATTACTTAGACTATACAACAAACATTGTCCTATAAAAACAAAACAGATCACAAACAAACGGCTTGGTTGCCCATGGCTAACCAGCACCATTCTGAAATCCATTGACAAGAAACACCAATATGAAAAGCAATATAGACAGGGCTTAATACACAAAGATACTCTTAAACACTATTCATCAGCTCTCACCAAAGTAATAAAAAAAGCCAAACAACTATACTACTCCAGTAGATTCACAGACACTAGAGGAGATATAAAAAAGACCTGGAAAACACTCTCAGATTCTAGGGACCCACAAACTGAGAAAAACAAAGAATATTGTCCTAACTAAACCTAATGAAACACCACTACATCCCACTGACACAGCTAACAAGATAAACGACTTCTTCTCAAACATAGGATCTAATCTCGCCAGTAAAATCCTACATACCAATGCCCATGCCGGGGACTACCTAGATGGAAATTTCCCTAATTCCTTCTATCTTGCACCAACTGAGCCCACGGAAGTCATTGAGATCATAAAGTCACTTAAAAATAACTCGGGGAATCTGTCTCATGTCCCACCATTACTGTACAAGCGAGCGGCCCATGTCCTTTCGCATGCTATTTCATTACTTTTTAACAAGTCAATAGAGACTAGCACCTTCCCGAAACTACTCAAGATGGCAAGGGTTACACCAATACATAAAGGTGGTGACCCTACAGACTTAAACAACTATAGGCCAATATCTAACTTACCATTGCTATCCAAAATCTTTGAGAAACTCGTGCACAGGAGACTGTATTCATTTATAACGGCTCAAAACATACTCAACCCCTGCCAGTTTGGATTTAGGAAAAATAAAAGCACTAATGATGCAATCATAAAAATGCTAGATCTGCTCTACACAGCATTGGAAAATAAGGAATATCCACTAGGAATTTTTATTGACCTAAGAAAAGCTTTTGACACAGTAGACCACGACATCCTACTCCACAAACTTGATCACTACGGTATAAGAGGCCATGCACTTGCTTATTTCAAATCTTACATTACTAATAGGTATCAGTACGTCACCATTAAAGACACAGCATCAGCAACACGGCCACTTGATACTGGAGTTCCGCAGGGAAGTGTCCTTGGTCCCCTGCTCTTCCTCATATACATCAATGACCTTCCAAACGTATCCCAACACCTGAAACCCATTCTCTTTGCTGATGACACGACTTATGTCATCTCTCACCCTAATCTTGCCACCCTCAACACCATTGTGAATGAGGAGCTGATTAAAATATCGACTTGGATGACAGCCAATTAACTTACGCTTAACACTGACAAAACCTACTATATTATGTTTGGTAGCAGAGCAGGAGATGCACAAATTAACATTAAGATTGACAACACTCTAATTACCAGAAATAATGGGGGAAAATTCCTAGGCTTATACCTTGACAACAACCTGAATTTCAGCACCCATATCCAGCATATAGCCAAAAAAGTATCCAAAACGGTTGGGATCCTCTCCAAGATACGATACTACGTGCCGCAAAATGCCCTTCTCACACTATACCACTCACTTATTTATCCATACCTCACCTATGCTATTTGTGCTTGGGGATCAACTGCAGCAACACACCTAAAGCCAATAATAACCCAACAAAAAGCTGCAGTAAGAATAATCACTAAATCCCATCCCTGGCAACACACCCCCCCCACTCTTCATAGATCTAAACTTGCTCCCAGTTCAGTACATCCACACTTACTACTGTGCAATCTATATCTACAGGGCCTTAAACTCTAATATCAACCTTGACCTAAAACGCTTTCTTGATAGTTGTGACAGAACCCACAGGCATAACACCAGACACAAACATCTCTACGACATTCCCCGTGTCCGACTAAACCTTTACAAAAATTCAATGTATGTCAAAGGCCCTAAAATCTGGAATACCCTACCTGAGAACTCTAGAACTGCAGACACATTCATCACCTTCAAAACTACCATTAGAAAACATCTTATCTCCCTGATACACCCCGTCAACTAACTACACGAATACCACCTGGTGGTTCACACTTACACTCACTCACTCATTTGACCATAAACGGAAATATTAATCTCAGTCTTAAAATAATGAATCCTGTGATACTCCAATACTGAAACTATGTACTGTGCCAAAACAAAAGCATTCACATTGCTAAACTCACAAACTAGTATTAAGTCACTTAGGGGAGATTGAGGGTTCCCGCGCGCGGAGCAAAAAAAAATTCGAAAATATATGAAAACTGAGTTATTGTTACCAAAAAATAGCTGAACTTTCTGGCTACACGCTGGTATAATTATTATCCTTGTACGATGTTTCTAAAAGGAATTACAGCCATTTATAACAGGCATGGTGACAGCGCTGACGCAACATGTTGCGTACGAAGCGCTGACTCAGCTTTGTTGACGTTTTCGTTACGTTTTTCCCCGTGTTATTTTATCGTTTTCGTACATCTTTTTATGTCTAATATAATACAAATTCACCATCTGAGATTATTGCAGAGTGGGTGGAGCTAATGTGATCAAGGAACCAATCGGGAACCCCTGGGAATAGTGCACAAAATGGCCGACACCTCCAGCCAACAAAATATTCCATACCCACGCTAATATCAATTATAAGGCTTATTTATCTATCATAATTGATCTATTATGATATTATGCAATATAATAATAGCATATAAACATAAAAAGTACACCTCAAAAAATATATATAGCATAATATGACGCCCCGAGGAATAAATTTCTATCGATATTTCCCCTGAAGGTGAAGAGAGGGTCCGCCCTCTCTCATCAGTGATGAGAGAAAACGGATTTACAATGATTAACTGTAATAAACACTCGTAGGTCGCGGAAAAAGTGTAAAATAAAGCGAATTTTTCGGGGAAAAAAATTGTTCCCGGGCAGCGGGGGTGCCGCGCGCTGCGGCCTATATCTCGAAAGTAACTTATTTACCTATTTAGGGGAACATCACCTTTATTTATGATTGAATTGACTTTATTTCTCACAACAAACATAGGAGAATGATTGTTTTACGAGGTAGCGTTCGTGTTTCCGAACTATCCAAAATATTTTTAGATTTATGTGGACAACAAGGCCGACATCTTCCAATATATCAAAAAAGTTATGAAACTTTATTTTTTTTTAGCAAGAAGATAAGGTTTATTTTAGAATTCTCATCGACAAGTGATGGAATTAGAGTTGTTCTAGCAGCAGCAAGTGTCAAAACCACTTGTCCGAGTACCACTGACAAACTGTGCCCTGCCAAATGCAATTTTTCGTAAATTTTGCATATTTCATTTCCTTTTTGGCCGATATGATTGAAACTTCAGCACAGCATACTCGATATAACCTTCTAATAGTACACCAAAAATGAACGTAATCGGTCCATAAAAAAAAGTTCGTTAAACTGCGGCCAACATCTCCCCTTAGCCATAATACCAACTTACCTCATAATTTGTAATATTTTACAATTAAGAATAAAACTAAGTATGCCCGAAATGCCTAGCCATGCTAAGCGTTCTAGTGGTACACTCTGTAATCACAATTTTACTACATGTAAACCAAACAATAACCAAATTTCTGTAAACTCAGCATTGTAATCCTTATAGAGAATAAACTTTGAAGTGTCCCTGTTCGCAGATGACATGAAGTTAATGAGAAGAATTCATACGATCGAAGACCAGGCAGAGCTACAAAGGGATCTGGACAGGCTGCAGACCTGGTCCAGCAATTGGCTCCTGGAGTTCAACCACACCAAGTGCAAACTCATGAAGATTGTGGAAGGGCAAAGAAGACTGCAGATGGAGTACAGTCTAGGAGGCCAGAGACTACAGACCTCGCTCAAGGAAAAAGATCTTGGGGTGAGTATAACACCAGGCACATCTCCTGAAGCGCACATCAACCAAATAACTGCTGCAGCATATGGGCGCCTAGCAAACCTCAGAACAGCATTCCGACATCTTAATAAGGAATCGTTCAGGACCCTGTACACCGTCTACGTGAGGCCCATATTGGAGTATGCAGCACCAGTTTGGAACCCACACCTAGCCAAGCACGTAAAGAAACTAGAGAAAGTGCAAAGGTTTGCAACAAGACTAGTCCCAGAGCTAAGAGGTAAGTCCTACGAGGAGAGGTTAAGGGAAATCAACCTGACGACACTGGAGGACAGGAGAGATAGGGGGGACATGATAACGACATACAAAATGCTGAGAGGAATTGACAAGGTGGACAAAGACAGGATGTTCCAGAGATGGGAAACAGCAACAAGGGGACACAGTTGGAAATTGAAGACACAGATGAATCACAGGGATGTTAGGATGTATTTCTTCAGGCACAGAGTAGTCGGGAAGTGGAATAGTTTGGGAAGCAATGTAGTGGAGGAAGAATCCATACATAGCTTTAAGCAGAGGTATGATAAAGCTCACGGTTCAGGGAGAGTGACCTAGTAGCGATCATTGAAGAGGCGGGGCCAGGAGCTTGGACTCGACCCCTGCAACCTCAACTAGGTGAGTACAACTAGGTGAGTACACACACACACACACGCATGCACACACACACACACACACACACACACACACTCAGGGAGAAAGACCTTGGGGTGACCATAACACCGAGCACATCACCGGAGGCACACATCAACCAAATAACCGCTGCAGCATACCGGCGCCTTGTGATGTAGTTCAGCTGCGCTTGTGAAGACTCTGGGGAGACCTAATTTAACCAATTATATGGTCACACCTTGCCATGGCAAACGTCTGTAGCCACGCCCACGTCTGAGGTCTTTTGTTCTTGACGGCGTTAGGCGTCAGGTCGTACACGTGGTTGTGGAGGGTGCTTGGACCACCATAAAAGCCCAAGGAACAGCTGAGTAGAGAGATTCGAGCGGAGCTGCTGCTGGGGTGCAGAGCTCCTGAGCTGAGACTTCGAGAGGAGCTGCTGCTGGGGTGCAGGGCTCGGGAGAAGGCTGCTGAAGTCTCTGGAGGAGACTGTTGGAGGCATTGGGCAGAGTACTGGCTTGGTGCAGTACTCGTGCTGTGTAGGTCTTGGGACTTGTGCTTAGTTCCTGTAGTGAACTGTCCTCTGAACTATATTGTAAGTTATATTCTGTTTCGCCCAGCTAATTGTATTCCCTGTCTCACTGCTTATGTGTACCACCCCATTTATCTAAACCCCAATAATGTACTCCTGTTCCCAAATATATTATTGTACAAGGACTTAATGATAAACTGTGTTTGAGTAGAACAGTAATATTCACTGTCCCCGTTATTTTGCTATTTTATTCATTATTTTATTTCATGTAGTGAGAGGGTGAGTAGTGTGGAGTGGAGTGTACAGTAATGAGAGGTGAAGATGTAGTCACCTACCTCTGCACTCATCTCTCCTACCACGTCGCCTGCCTGTCCCCTGCCTACTGACTCCCTCCGCTTACCCCCATATTCCACTAATCATTACCCCCTACATGACATGCTGTCTAAGCGGTGGTGGTTCTTATTATTTTTATAGTAGGAACCAGTCCCATGTGCCTTATTTTTGACTGCTCGGTTATACTTATGTTATGCTACTGTTTTTTTTTCTTGTGTGTGTAAAGTTAAAGTAAATATCAGTGTGATATTATAATCCTAGTGACCTTAACCGACCTTTTATCAGACGGTGGGTCTGAGTAATTGTTTGGGTGTAATATTATATTTGGTGGAGTTGGTTGTTGGTTTGAGATAAATGGTGGAGAATATCAGTATTTGGGTGAGACTTTTGGGGGAAGCAATTACTGGCCGAAATTGAATATTTACAGAGGAATGAGAAGTCACCCAGCCCGCCTTGGAAGACTCGCCCACAACTGTCACCCATTGAAGAGTTGCCTATGATTGCTGTCCACCTGATGTGCCCAGTCACCCAGCTGATATGCCCAGTCACCCAGCTGATGTGCCCCAGTAGATGTATTGCTTCCCTGGTCTGTCATCCAGTGTAGTGGGTGTCTGTCTGCATCACCCAGCCTCTGTGGCCATCACCTGCGGACCGCCAGTTACCCGCAGTTGCCAGGGATGGGTGACCGCACCTGCTGTTGATGATCTGAAGTGACTTCACCTCACCTCGAGCAACTGACCATAGCCTGCTACTGCTGATGTCGGCTGCTGAGATGCTGTAGCCGTGCTGAGATGCTGTAGCCGTGCTGTGATGCTGAGATGTTGGGACCGTGCTGTGATGCTGCGATGCTGCCTAGCTCAGGAGATGGCGGTGATGCTGCACTGGTGTGTGAGGGATCCAGGATGGTGTGCCAGGACAGGAGAATCTACTATAAAGGAGCTGCCATCCTCGGAGATGTGGAAGGACGTGAGCCGTGGAGATGGACTCCAGCTGCTGGGACCAGCCTGTTTTCAAGTGCGGTATGGAGGTGTATCCTGCCTTGCTGGTCGACCTGTACGACCGGTATGCGGGGATGTCCCGCCAGCCATGAGAGACAATTAAGAGTGTGAGATGTCCCCAGCCTACTTTGACTTGCCAGAAGTGTTAGTGTTACCTGTTTGAAATAAGGTGACCTTGAAAACGGTCCAGTGATTATGGCCGCCTTGTTTTATGAGGCCAGTGAATCCTAGTAGCGGCATAGGATAATGAAGGGTCTTAGCTGCGATGCCTGCCCTGTCTCGAATTTCAGATGTTGTAGTGTGCATGTGAAATGTGCCGAAAATGCGACCTTGGTGGTCGTGAAGTGGCCCAGTTGCAGTTACTTGAAAGAACGCAACCCATTGGAGCAGTTCTCCACGCCAGAGAAGACTAGAGAGGTTTGGCCCAATGGTTAATGTGCGAGGGTGACTAGCATTGGCTAGTGCATTTCTAGTAGAAGTAGGGAAGGCACTGGAGCCTGATATTTAGGTTTAAGGAGAAATGACGGGTAAGGAGGCTTTGCACCAGAGAGCAACTATTATGCTGGCCAACTGAGAGGTGTACTGATTATGCTGCCTTGTGGTAGTTGAGGAGGTTGAGGGAAATATATGTAGTGGAATAATTTAGTATTACGTATAATTTTGTCTTTGTATTGTAATAGATTTAAGGGGTTAGGATTAAAATAGTCTAATAACTTAGGACAAATTGTCCTAGTTCTCAGATATTTTAAAATGGAGGAGAAAGGGGGATGTGATGTAGTTCAGCTGGGCTTGTGAGGACTCTGGGGAGACCTAATTTAACCAATTATATGGCCACACCTTGCCCTGGCAAACGTCTGTAGCCATGCCCAAGTCTGAGGTCTTTTGTTCTTGACGGCGTCAGACCTAGGCGTCAGGTCGTACACGTGGTTGTGGAGGGTGCTTGGACCACCATAAAAGCCCAAGGAACAGCTGAGTAGAGAGATTCGAGCGGAGCTGCTGCTGGGGTGCAGAGATCCTGAGCTGAGACTTCGAGCGGAGCTGCTGCTGGGGTGCAGGGCACGGGAGAAGGCTGCTGAAGTCTCTGGAGGAGACTGTTGGAGGCATTGGGCAGAGTACTGGCTTGGCGCAGTACTCGTGCTGTGTAGGTCTTGGGACCTGTGGCTTAGATCCTGTGATGAACTATTATCTGAACTATATTGTAAGTTATATTCTGTTTCGCCAAGCTAATTGTATTCCCTGTCTCACTGCTTATGTGTACCACCCCATTTATCTAAACCTCAATAATGTACTCCTGTTCCCAAATATATTATTGTACAAAGACTTAATAATAAACTGTGAGTAGAATAGTAATATTCACTGTCCCCATTATTTTGCTATTTTATTCATTATTTTATTTCATGTAGTGAGAGGGTGAGTAGTGTGGAGTGGAGTGTAGAGTAATGAGAGGTGAAGATGTAGTCACCTACCTCCGCACTCATCTCTCCTACCACGTCGCCTGCCTGTCCCCTGCCTACTGACTCCCTCCGCTTACCCCCATATTCCACTAATCATTACCCCCCTACATGACAGCCTGGCAATCCTGAGAATAGCGTTCCGATACCTTAATAAGGAATCGTTCAAGACACTGTACACTGTGTATGTTAGGCCCATACTGGAGTATGCAGCACCAGTCTGGAACCCACACCTGGTCAAGCACGTCAAGAAGTTAGAGAAAGTACAAAGGTTTGCAACAAGGCTAGTCCCAGAGCTCAAGGGAATGTCGTATGAGGAAAGGTTAAGGGAAATCGGACTGACGACACTGGAGGACAGAAGGGTCAGGGGAGACATGATAACGACATACAAGATACTGCAGGGAATAGACAAGGTGGACAGACATAGGATGTTCCAGAGAGGGGACAAAAGGACAAGGGGTCACAACTGGAAGCTGAAGACTCAGACGAGTCACAGGGACGTTAGGAAGTATTTCTTCAGTCATAGAGTTGTCAGCAAGTGGAATAGCCTAGCAAGTGAAGTAGTGGAGGCAGGAACCATACATAGTTTTAAGAAGACGTATGACAAAGCTCAGGAAGCAGAGAGAGAGAGGACCCAGTAGCGATCGGTGAAGAGGCAGGGCCAGGAGCTGAGTCTCGACCCCTGCAACCACAATTAGGTGAGTACACACACACATACACATATATAAGGTAATACAGTTAGTAAAACACATTTATTTCGATTGCATTTATTAAACTATAGATAGATAAAAGCATCGCAGAGGGTCTGGTGATGCAGGTGTGACCTTGCATGAGTGAGCGGCAAGACTCCAGCAGGCTCCTCACACTAGTCCAAGTGATGTGAGAATTGAGGTGATTTGAGCCTGATTTGCTTAAGCCAGTATGTGACTTGATCTTGCCTAGCATGGGTCAGTAGGCCTGCTGCAGTGCTCCTTTTTCCTTACGTTTTTATGTTGTGTAGTGCAACAGAGGTAAGAGAGAGATGCTTCTGGTCTTGAGCCCGGCTCACGCCGACAGTGGTGTTATGTACGAGAGAGAAGAACTACATGACAGTCCTCACTAACACTATGGCTGTGAGAATGACGGAAAACAACTATGGTAGAAGTGCTGGGAATGTGAGAGACAGATGTCTCTAGCATGTGGCCCACACTAGTATTATTACAGAGACAGACAGACAGAGAGAGAGAGAGAAAGAGAGAGAGAGAGAAAGAAAGACAGTTTCCCACACTTAGTATTTTGGAAATAAGAAATAGAAACTTATCTAGCGACCCATACTGACACTACTGTTGTGGGAGTCATAGATGTGCACCTAGAAGTCAGCTACCACTGATGGTACTGGTGTGTGAGTCATAGATGTGCACCTAGAAGTCAGCTACCACTGATGCTACTTGTGTGGGAGTCTGAGATGTGCACCTAGAAGTCAGCTACCACTGATGCTACTGGTGTGGGAGTCTGAGATGTGCACCTAGAAGTCAGCTACCACTGATGCTACTTGTGTGGGAGTCTGAGATGTGCACCTAGAAGTCAGCTACCACTGATGCTACTGGTGTGGGACTCTGAGATGTGCACCTAGAAATCAGCTACCACTGATGTTACTAGTGTGGGAGTCTGAGATGTGCACCTAGAAGTCAGCTACCACTGATGCTACAGGTGTTGGAGTCTGAGATGTGCACCTAGAAGTCAGCTACCACTGATGCTACTGGTGTGGGAGTCTGAGATGTGCACCTAGAAGTCAGCTATCACTGATGCTACTGGTGTGGGAGTCTGAGATGTGCACCTAGAAGTCAGCTACCACTGATGCTACTGGTGTGGGAGTCTGAGATGTGCACCTAGAAGACAGCTACCACTGATGCTACTGGTGTGGAGTCTGAGATGTGCACCTAGAAGTCAGCTACCACTGATGCTACTGGTGTGGGAGTCTGAGATGTGCACCTAGAAGTCAGCTACCACTGATGCTACTGGCGTGGGAGTCTGAGATGTGCACCTAGAAGTCAGCTACCACTGATGCTACTGGTGTGGGAGTCTGAGATATGCACCTAGAAGTCAGCTACCACTGATGCTACTGGTGTGGGAGTCCGAGATGTGCACCTAGAAGTCAGCTACCACTGATGCTACTGGTGTGGGAGTCTGAGTTGTGCACCTAGAAGTCAGCTACCACTGATGCTACTGGTGTGGGAGTCTGAGATGTGCACCTAGAAGTCAGCTACCACTGATGCTACTGGTGTGGGAGTCTGAGATGTGCACCTAGAAGTCAGCTACCACTGATGCTACTGGTGTGGGAGTCTGAGATGTGCACCTAGAAGACAGCTTCCACTGATGCTACTGGTGTGGGAGTCTGAGATGTGCACCTAGAAGTCAGCTACCACTGATGCTACTGGTGTGGGAGTCTGAGATGTGCACCTAGAAGTCAGCTACCACTGATGCTACTGGTGTGGGAGTCTGAGATGTGCACCTAGAAGTCAGCTACCACTGATGCTACTGGTGTGGGAGTCTGAGATGTGCACCTAGAAGTCAGCTTCCACTGATGCTACTGGTGTGGGAGTCTGAGATGTGCACCTAGAAGTCAGCTACCACTGATGCTACTGGTGTGGGAGTCTGAGATGTGCACCTAGAAGTCAGCTACCACTGATGCTACAGGTGTGGGAGTCTGAGATGTGCACCTAGAAGTCAGCTACCACTGATGCTACTGGTGTGGGAGTCTGAGATGTGCACCTAGAAGTCAGCTACCACTGATGCTACTGGTGTGGGAGTCTGAGATGTGCACCTAGAAGTCAGCTACCACTGATGCTACTGGTGTGGGAGTCTGAGATGTGCACCTAGAAGTCAGCTACCACTGATGCTACAGGTGTGGGAGTCTGAGATGTGCACCTAGAAGTCAGCTTCCACTGATGCTACTGGTGTGGGAGTCTGAGATGTGCAGCCAGCACATTAGTGTGTCTAACACATACACAACTTCAGCCTAGGTGCATTGATAGCCATGCTAAACCCTTCAGTTGTGCTAACACGGATATTCTACCTCAACACGGATACACAACATGACCACGGATAACCTATATAAACATGGATAACATTACAAACATATAAATTTTATAATAATATGAAATGTCTACATAAACATAGGTGTCTTATGTATAAATTAACAATCTATAGAAACAAAAAACCTTACGGGAAAAAATCTATTAATAAAAGTAATGATAAGTGAGATGGAAACTACACTAAAAATTCCGTAAAAACATTTATATTCTACATTAACATTAACTAATATATAAATTACAAATGTATTTTTAAATATGGACTCAGTGTAAACATTGTAGTGGTGGTCAGTGTTGTGTTGTAGTGGTGGTCAGTGTTGTGTTGTAGTGGTGGTCAGTGTTGTGTTGTAGTGGTGGTCAGTGTTGTGTTGTAGTGGTGGTCAGTGTTGTGTTGTAGTGGTGGTCAGTGTTGTGTTGTAGTGGTGGTCAGTGTTGTGTTGTAGTGGTGGTCAGTGTTGTGTTGTAGTGGTGGTCAGTGTTGTGTTGTAGTGGTGGTCAGTGTTGTGTTGTAGTGGTGCTCAATGTTGTGTGGTGGTGCTCAATGTTGTGTTGTAGTGGTGGTCAGTGTTGTGTTGTAGTGGTGGTCAGTGTTGTGTTGTAGTGGTGGTCAGTGTTGTGTTGTAGTGGTGGTCAGTGTTGTGTTGTAGTGGTGCTCAATGTTGTGTGGTGGTGCTCAATGTTGTGTGGTGGTGCTCAATGTTGTGTGGTGGTGCTCAATGTTGTGTGGTGGTGGTCAATGTTGTGTGATGGTGGTCAATGTTGTGTGGTGGTGGTCAATGTTGTGTGGTGGTGGTCAATGTTGTGTGGTGGTGGTCAATGTTGTGTGATGGTGGTCAATGTTGTTTGGTGGTGCTCCGTGATAATTATGCGGCTGTATCATCATTCTCGCGCACCATCATAAGCAAGTGCGAGAGACCCATGAAGAGCAGGTTACCACCCGGGACGGTGGAAGCCCAGCACATCACTTTGTGTTTACCATCAGTGTTACCAATTGGGGCAGTGGGTGTGGCAGCACCGCAGCGTCTGTACCACCAGCCTCCTCCTACATCATGGTTCACTACACAGCTGCCTGTCAGGTGAAAAGTTACATTATTTCATTACCTCACCAGACGATGCTACTATTCTTTCTGTACATTATATATTACATTGTATGCAATGCTATATGAGTATCCGTGATATATGATGCAGTCATTCACAAGTTCAAACTGTATATGCTGAGTCAATCCAAATATGAAATATAAACAATGAAACTGATGTTAAGTTCATATATACTGTATAAATATTTATGTTATATTATTAGTAACTGTGGCTCAGTATATTAGTAACTGTGGCTCAGTATATTAGTAACTGTGGCTCAGTATATTACACTTCATTTTTAGTTCGTCACGCAACCATTGACATGCTCTCTTGATCAGTCAACTAGCAGTACAGTAGTTTTTTGTCCAATTCAACCCACCAGTCAGGTGATAGCCGGCTCCCCCTGTCAGGTTGAAGTCACACCTGCCAGCCTGGCTGAGAGGCAGACTTTCGTCTACTCTGATCGAATCCACTCGATACTTTAGTGCTAATTTAATAACTTACAGTTGTAAATATTGTAAATAAGTGGCGATGGAATACATGGGTAAAGAAATATTGATTTATGGACTGAACTCATCGACTCCAGGTTGAAGGACTGATTACCTTAACTCCTTCTCATCTTACACCATTCATCTTTGTACTGGACAGATGAAGCCATTTGCGAAATGTATCCGCAATAATGATTCTCAAATGTTGTAAAAGTGTCTAATTCTTCATTTTGGCAGTTTTTCCAAACCGATTACATCATGAAAAGAAACTGACAGGAAGTGTCACAGTTAAGACTGGTATTACTGACATGCATAGTAATGTGCGGTTATCATGAGACGACCTGTGCAGCAGGTGGAAAGAAGTGGGGTCGTAAACAACAACCAGCACGTATTTTGACAAGGATCCTCTCTGATGAACCTACCAGCGGTCAAGGGTAATGTAACAGAAGATAGGAAAGAGAGAGAGGGATGGGCGGATTGCATATTTTTGGATTATAAAAAGATTTTTTTGGAATCTTGGCGTAGTATGTCTGGTAAAACAGGTGGGACATGCACCTTTGACCATCCCAAAAAATGCCGCAACTTCCCCTCCAGTAATTTATTTCACCCAGAAATGTGTCACTCATCAATCCATGAAAGAAAATGCTACAACACATACTGCCAGGCACATCATCTAAAGGTGACTAGAAGACACAGACTAAGGGTAACACAGACTATGGGAAACAAAAGAGGGGAGCCACAACCTCTCCAGGGACAGAGGTTTTTTAGGGCCAGAAGGGAAAAATAACTGACAAGAAATGACAATAATCCTACACCACCTGAAAACACTTCTGGAGTAGAGGCACGGACATTGGCCTCTACTCCCAGAACAACAGATATTAGAGCCAGCAAATAAAACCCCTATCGAACTTAAGTTGAAGGACTCTTACAGGAACCAGGAGAGACAGGAGGAGCTTTAAAGCTATTAGTGAAATTGAAAGAAATTTGAAATATTTCTTTCCATATGCCAAAAACAAGGCAAATACCACATCTAGTATCGGGCCCTTACTCAGACAGGATGGGACTTACACAGATGACAACAAGGAAATGAGTGAAATACGACTCTGTGTTTAGTGAACCACTAATCAGTCTGAGGATCGACGACCCAAATGATTTCTTCATGATTAGATTTAGATTTTGCCACCGAAGTGGCTAGTTTATTGTGCACCCCATATCCATCCTGTGGACGGTAGCGCGAGAGCATATGGATACACAAAAGGCCTAGGAACTAGGCCCCAAAGGGTTAACAGGAATACATATGGATTTATATCTACATATCTATAGTTCACTTATCTGTTACAAGCAAATTTAGGAAATTTACTTAGTATATCTGGTATCTTATTTTCATTAATAAGATATCTTGACATGTCACATAGGTTATTATACTGTCTGTCTCTGTATTCCTCAATAAGTGGACAATTAAGCACATAGTGTTCAAGAGAGTGACCATATGCCTGATCACATAATTTACATTTAGTTTGATCATCATCTGTGTGTCTCCCAAACTGCCAGAAGTACTTGTAACCAAGCCTAAGCCTGGCCACTACAACATCAGTCAGTCTGTTCACATTGCAAGTTGCTCCATAAACATACTTATCTACGTTCATGTTATCATAGTGGGTTATAAATCTACTCAGGCTTCTAACTGCATTCCTATAACAATCATTTTCATTATTTACTTCTCTCCTAATATTATTCCTAATGCTAGACACAGTTATACCAAAGTTATATTCTACATTCTCCTTCTCGATACTCTTCTTGGCTAACATATTAACTTTATCATGAAGGAGTAATCCAATGTGTGATGGGATCCATAGCAATTGTACATTAATTCCTTTGTCCCTAATTTTTGAGTATCTATACCTGGCTTCCCCAATGAGCATGAATGAGCCTCAAAACTCCATAAATATATGCCAGATTGCCGACATTACCCTAACTCCGATATACTTCGAAAAAGGCATTGACAACATGCCCATGCACTCAGCCCCGGGCCCAGACTCATGGAACTCTGTATTCATTAAGAACTGCAAGAAACCTCTCTCACGTGCCCTAAGTACACTATGGATGAGAAGCTTAGACATGGGTGAAATTCCACAGTCACTTAAAACAACGGATATAGCCCCACTCCATAAAGGTGGCAGCAAAGCATTAGCTAAGATCTATAGACCAATAGCTAAATCTTTGAAAGAGTGCTAAGAAGCAGGATTGCAAATCACCTGGATTCCCAAAAACTGCACAATCCAGGGTAACATGGGTTCAGGGCAGGTCGCTCCTGCCTCTCACAACTTATGGATCACTATTATATGGCCTTGGATGCACTGAAAGAAATATATACAGACTTTGCAAAAGCGCTGACAAGTGCGATCATGGCGTAATAGCTCACAAAATACGTGCTAAAGGAATAACTGGGAAAGTGGGGAGATGGATCTTCAACTTCCTAACAAATCAAACACAAAGAGTAGTGGTCAACAGAGTTAAATCGGAGGCTGCCATAGTGAAGAGCTCTGCTCCACAAGGCACAGTACTCGCCCCCATCCTATTCCTCATCTTCATATCAGACATAGACAGAGATATACACCACAGCACCGTATCATCCTTTGAGGATGATACTAGGATCTGCATGAGGCTGTCATCTGTTGAGGACGCGGTTAACCTCCAAGCAGATATAAACAAAGCTTTGCAGTGGGCAACGGTAAACAATATGATGTTCAGTGAGGACAAATTCCAACTGCTCCCTTATGGAAAACTGGAGGAGATAATAACTAGAACAGAGTATACTACAAACTCTGGCCATACAATAGAGCAGAAAAATAATGTAAGGAACCTGGGAGTACTAATGTCTGAGGATCTCACTTTCAAGGATCAAAACAGTGCCACGATCACAAGTGCAAAGAAAATGATAGGATGGATAATGAGAACGTTCAAAACGAGAGATGCCAAGCCAATGATGATGACATAGTCAGCAGGTTGGATAATACTATGTCAGGTAATGGGAACAAGCCCATTATCTGTCTTAGTGCTGGGGGTAATGACATTGGGAAGGGCAGGAGAGAGGAGCTGCTGGATAAGTACAGGTTAGCCATAGAAGTAGTTAAGTCTAAGGGAGGGATCCCAGTCATATGTAGCATCTTGCCTAGAAAGGGAGTGGGCAATAAATGGATGTCTAGGGCAATTGGTGTAAATTGCTGGCTAGACAGGTACTGCAAGGAACTTGCAATCCCATTCATAGATAACTGGGACCTATTCTTTGGCAAACGTGATGTGTATGCAAGGGATGGGGTTCATCTCTCTGGGGATGGAGTGGTTGCATTAGCCAATTCAATTGAGAGGGTAACTGATGTCTTGTCTAGGAATTTAAACTGATAGATTATAGAGGTAAGGGTGTTTGTGGGAAACACTCAGGCTGCAGCATTAGGGTTAAAAACAGCAGTTATTACCGGGATACCTCAGGGATATGTTTAAAAGACAATATTCAAAATAAATTTGCTTGATCAACAAACAAAGAGAGATAGTAGAGGGCAACTAGTGACTAGCTCCCTCAAGGTTTACTATACAAATAGTAGGAGTCTAAGAAATAAGATAGACGAGCTAAGATTACTAGCAAGTGCAGGTAATATAGATATTATTGGTATAACAGAGACCTGGTTCAACCTGAAAGATAGAGAAATATCTTCTGAATGCAACATACAGGGTTATAAACTATTCCACACTGATAGGGTCAACAGGAAGGGTGGTTGTAGATGAATGTTCAGAGAACCGACATGTCGGTTCTCTGAACCATTCATCTGCAATCCTGTCAGACACTGCAGCTTCTTGGGATCTTAATACTTGGGAGTTCTTCACTTGCCTAACCTTTGGGCACGACCTACTTCCACATTGGACAAATGTGACACCACCTACGACTGCTGCCCCTCACCTGCTTCTCCGCTCATATGCCGTATTCTATTCAAGATTGATGGACTGACCACATCGACTCGAGGCTGAGGGACTGATTACCTCATTCTCCTCCTGTTCTTCAAGTTTCTCCTTTGTATGGACTGATGAAGCCACTGTGTGGCGAAACGTTTCCTCAATAAAGATACCCAAGAGTTGCACATGTGTCTAATTCAACAGGAAGGGTAGTGGTGTGGCAATGTCAGAGAAAATTTAAATTGTTGTCTTAGACAGGATATAAGATTAGAAACATCGAACACAGAATCTGTTTGGCTACAGTTTCTCGAGGGGGCGTGACAAATTAATTTTGGGTGTGATTTATAGGCCCCCAAACCTTGATAGGGAGGGCAGTAAGCTGTTATGGGACGAAATTCATAAGACATCTAGATATGAAAATGTTGTGATAATGGGAGATTTTAACTTTAGACAAATTGATTGGAACAATATGACAGGAAATCTTGAGTCTAGTGACTTTCTTGATAAGGTTCAGGATTGCTTTTTAGAACAGGTTGTGACAGAACCAACTAGAGGAAACAATCTGCTTGACTTGGTTCTTGCCAACAAAGATTCACTAATTAATAATCTTGAGGTTAATGATGAGCTTGGGGAAAGTGATCACAAATCACTTAGTTTCAATATATCATGGAATTACCCAGATAACTGCAATCAAATCTCTGTCCCAGATTTTCGCTTGGCCGACTTCATGGGACTGAAAAATTACCTGAGTGGGCTAAATTGGGATGTCCTGACTATGGGTCAGAGAGGTGATCTTGGTTGCCATTATGACGTTTTTCAGAGCATAGTTCTAGCTGCCCAGACAACTTTTGTTCCGAGTAGGGAAATTAGATCTAACAAAAATGATCCCATATGGATGAACAATAGATTAAAACATCTCATTGGTCAAAAGAGAGGCATATATAGGCGTATCAAAAGAGGGGATGGGCAGTTAAGAAATCAATATATTCAATTAAAGAGAGAAATAAAGAAAGGAATAAGAAAAGGAAAAAGCGATTATAAGGCTAAGGTCGCAAGGGATTCAAAGACTAACCCAAAAGGGTTCCTTCAAGTATACAGAAGTAAGATTAGAGACAATATTGGCCCACTTAAGAGTAACTGGTCAGATCACTGACAGTGATAAGGATATGTGTGAAATTCTCAGTACCTACTTCCTCTCAGTTTTCACCGAGGAAAATACTAGCGATATTCCTGAAATAATAGATTATGTAGAACAGGATGATAATAAACTATGTACGATTGCGGTAACTAGTGACATGGTCCTCAGACAAATAGAGAAACTAAAACCTAACAAATCCTCAGGCCCTGATGAACTGTTTGCAAGGGTGTTAAAGGAATGTAAAGAGGAACTTAGCATACCTTTGGCTAATCCTTTTAACATATCACTACAAACTGGCATAGTGCCTGATAAGTGGAAAATGGCAAATGTAATGCCTATTTACAAGGCAGGTGACAGGTCCTTGGCTTCGAACTATAGACCAATAAGCCTTACCTCCATAGTGGGAAAATTTATGGAATCAGTAATTGCCGAAGCAATTCGTAGCCATCTTGACAGGCACAGATTGATTAATGAATCTCAACACGGATTTACAAAGGAGCGTTCCTGTCTTATGAATTTACTAACTTTTTTTCACTAAGGTATTTGAGGAGGTAGATCACGGTAATGAATATGATATTGTGTATATGGACTTCAGTAAGGCTTTCGACAGAGTTCCACACCAGAGGCTATTGAGGAAACTTAAGGCACACCGAATAGGAAGAGAAATTTTTTCCTGGGTAGAGGCATGGCTGACAAATAGACAGCAGAGAGTTTGCATAAATGGGGAGAAATCAGAATGGGGGCACATCACAAGCAGTTCCACAGGGGTCAGTGTTGGGCCCGTTGTTGTTCACAATTTACATAAACGACATAGATGAGAGAATAAATAGCGACATAAGCAAATTTGCTGATGACATCAAAATAGGCCGTCCAATTCATTCTAATGAGGACACTAGAGCACTCCAGGATGATTTGAATAGACTGACGCAATGGTCGGAGAAGTGGCAGATGCAGTTTAATATTGACAAATGCAAAGTTCTAAATGATGGACAGTTAAATTACCATGCCACATGTAAACTAAATAATGTAGATCTTAATACTACTGATTGCGAAAAGGATTTAGGAGTTCTGGTTAGCAGTAATCTAAAACCAAGACAACAGTGCATTAGTGTTCACAATAAAGCTAACAGAATTCTTGGCTTCATATCTAGAAGTATAAACAAAAGTAGTCCTCAGGTTGTTCTTCAACTCTATATATCCTTGGTTAGGCCTCATTTAGACTATGCTGCTCAGTTCTGGTCACTGTATTACAGAATGGATATAAATGCTCTGGAAAACGTACAGAGGAGGATGACAAAGATGAATCCCATGTATCAGATATCTTCCCTATGAGGATAGACTGAGGGCCCTGAATCTGCACTCTCTCGAAAGGCATAGAATTAGGGGGAATTTGATCGAGGAAAACAGGAATAAATAAAGGGGATGTAAATAGCATGCTGAAAACTTCCAGCCAGTGCTAGGGCCGGTGCTGTTTCTGCTGTATGTAATGTATGAG
>NC_091336.1:31174886-31189886 GCF_038502225.1 Cherax quadricarinatus | reverse complement strand
TTCGCATAGCAGCTTCTTCACCTCCTCCTTGGTTATATGTACCTCATCCAGCACTTGCTGGTGTGCCCCCCAGTTCTGATTTCTTGGAGTCCTACTGGTTTCCACTGTAAATACCTCTTTAAATCTTGTGTTGAGCTCCTGACAAACCTCTCGGTCGTTTCTTGTGAATTCCCCATCACCCTTCCTCAGTCTGATTACCTGGTCCTTGACTGTTGTGTTCCTCCTGATGTGGCTGTACAACAGCTTCGGGTCAGTCTTTACTTTTGATGCTATGTCATTTTCATATTGTCTCTGAGTCTCCCTTCTTATCTGTGCATATTCGTTTCTGGCTCTTCGGCTGATTTCTTTATTTTCCTGAGTTTTCTGTCTTCTGTACCTTTTCCATTCTCTAGTACACCTAGTTTTTGCCTCCCTACACCTTTGGGTGAACCAAGGACTCGTTCTGTTCTTCCCATTATTTCTGTTTCCCTTGGGAACAAACCTCTCCTCTGCCTCCTTGCATTTTGTTGCTACATAATCCATCATTTCTTGTACTGGTTTTCCTGTCAGTTCTCTCTCCCACTGAATGTCTTGAAGGAAGTTCCTCATGCCTGAGTAGTTCCCCCTTTTGTAGTTTGGTTTTTCCCAGCCTATTCCTGCTACTCTCTCCACTTGGAGCTCAACTATGTAGTCGAAGCACAGAATCACATGATCACTAGCTCCCAGGGGCCTTTCATACATGATACCCTCGATGTCCGAACTACTCATGGTGAATACAAGGTCCAGCCTTGCTGGTTCATCCTCTCCTCTCTCTCTGGTAGTGTCTCTAACATGTTGATGCATGAGGTTTTCCAGTACCACATCCATCATCTTGGCTCTCCATGTTTCGGGACCCCCATGGGGCTCCAGGTTTTCCCAGTCAATCTCCTTGTGATTGAAATCACCCATAACTAGTAACTTTGCTCCCCCCATGTGTACTCTCCTGGTCACCTCGGCTAGTGTGTCGATCATTGCTCTGTTGCTCTCATCGTATTCTTCTCTTGGCCTCCTGCAGTTCTGTGGTGGGTTGTACATTACTGCAATTATCACCTTATGTCCCTCAGACTGGATTGTTCCTACTAAGTAGTCCCTTTCGCCCGTGCCATCCATTCCTTCCATTTTCTCAAAACCCCACTGGTTTTTAATGAGCAGTGCAACTCCTCCTCCCTCTGTCTTTCCTGAGGATTTGGTATCCGGATGGAAAGATTGAATCTGTTATTATTCTGGTGAGTTTTGTTTCTGTGAGTGCTATTATGTCTGGGGATGTCTCTTTGATTCTTTCGTGCCACTCCTCATACTTGTTTGTTATTCCATCTGCATTTGTATACCACACCTTCAACTTCTTTTCTAAGACTGTGGTCTGGGAGGTATATTGGGATTGGGGAAGTGGGAGACCTGGTAAGGAACTATGGGTTGTTGTTGTGGGGGTGGAGTTTGTAATGTAGTGGGTGGGGGCATTGGATGTGGCATGGGTGTTTTGATTTAGAGTGTTTGGTTGCACTGAGGTTGACCTGGTTGGGAGGCTTCTATAGGAAGTTGTGAGGGAGGCTGTATTTGATCTTCTTCCTGGGTCTGGGATCTCCTGTCTGTCTTCTCCATCCCCTCTCTTTCCTCCTTTCGCCTTTGTACCATCTCTCAGTTTCTGCCTTTCTTCTTGTGTTCTGTCGCGGTCGAGATACACCTTCCTGCATGCCGGCATGTCCCTTAATCGTGCTTTCTCCTGCAGGATCCTGGTCTGAGTCGCTTCTGCCTTGAAGGTCACTCTCACTGGCCGGGTTCTTTTCTTTACAAACCCCCCTATTCTCCGAAAATATTCCAGCTGGGTCATGTCGTCTTCTCCTATTGCTTTCATGATGCTTTCAATTGCTTTTTTTTCCCCTTGTTTTCTTGCTTCATATGTTTCCCCTTCAACTTCCTGGAGCCCATACACCAAGACTGACCTCACCCTTTCATTCTCCCACTGCATATCCCTGGTTTCCTCCACTGTAGCTTTCCTTTCATCAGTTTCACTGGCTAATGTACTTGGGCTCAAGTGTGTGTGTTTGTGTGTGTGTGTGTGTGTGTGTGTGTGTGTGTGTGTGTGTGTGTGTGTGTGTGTGTGTGTGTGTGTGTGTGTGTGTTTGTGTGTGTGTGTGTTTGTGTGTGTGTGTGTGTGTGTGTGTGTGTACTCCCCTATTTGTACTCACCTATTTGTGGTTGCAGGGGTCGATTCATAGCTCCTGGCCCCGCCTCTTCACTGATTGCTACTAGGTCCTCTCTCTCCCTGCTACATGAGCTTTATCATACCTCGCCTTAAAACTATGTATGGTTCCCGCCTCCACTACTTCACTTTCTAGGCTATTCCACGGCTTGATTACTCTATGACTGAACAAATACTTCCTAACATCCCTTTGATTCATCTGAGTCTTCAACTTCCAATTGTGACCTCTTGTGTCTGTGTCCCATCTCTGGAACATCCCGTCTTTGTCCACCTCGTCTATTCCGCGCAGTATTTTATATGTCGTTATCATGTCTCCCCTGAAACTCCTGGCCTCCAGTGTCGTCAGACCGATTTCCCTCAACCTTTCTTCGTAGGACAATCCCCGTAGCTCTGGGACTAGTCTTGTTGCAAACCTTTGCACTTTCTCTAATTTCTTGACATGCTTGACTAGGTGTGGATTCCAAACTGGTGCTGCATACTCCAGTATGGGCCTGACGTAAATGGTATACAGAGTCTTGAACGAATCCTTACTGAGGTATCGGAACGCTATCCGTAGGTTTGCCAGGCGCCCGTATGCTGCAGCAGTTATCTGATTGATGTGCGCCTCGGGAGATATGCTCGGTGTTATACTCACCCCCAGATCTTTTTCCTTGAGTGAGGTTTGCAGACTTTGCCCATCTAAACTATATTGTGTCTGCGGTCTTCTTTGCCCTTCCCCAATCTTCATGACTTTGCATTTGGCAGGGTTAAACTCAAGGAGCCAGTTGCTGGACCAGGCTTGTAGCCTGTCCAGGTCTCTTTGTAGTCCTGCCTGATTCTCATCCGATTTGATTCTTCTCATTAACTTCACATCGTCCGCAAACAAGGACACTTCTGAGTCTATCCCTTCCGTTATGGCATTCACGTATACCAAGAACAGCACAGGTCCTAGGACTGACCCCTGTGGAACCCCGCTTGTCACAGGCGCCCACTCTGACACCTCGTCACGTACCATGACTCGTTGTTGCCTCCCTGTCAGGTATTCTCTGATCCATTGCAGTGCCTTTCCTGTTATGTGTGCCTGTGTGTGTGTGTGTGTGTGTGTGTGTGTGTGTGTGTGTGTGTGTGTGTGTGTGTGTGTGTGTGTGTGTGTGTGTGTGTGTGTGTGTTTGTGCGTGTGTGTGTGTTTCTGTGTGTACTCACCTATTTACTCACCTATTTATGGTTGCAGGGGTCGAGTCACAGCTCCTGGCCCCGCCTCTTCGCTGATTGCTACTAGGTCCTCTCTCTCCCTGCCCCATGTGTGTGTACTCACCTAGTTGTACTCACCTAGTTGAGGTTGCGGGGGTCGAGTCCGAGCTCCTGGCCCCGCCTCTTCACTGATCGCTACTAGGTCACTCTCCCTGAGCCGTGAGCTTTATCATACCTCTGCTTAAAGCTATGTATGGATCCTGCCTCCACTACATCGCTTCCCAAACTATTCCACTTACTGACTACTCTGTGGCTGAAGAAATACTTCCTAACATCCCTGTGATTCATCTGTGTCTTCAGCTTCCAACTGTGTCCCCTTGTTACTGTGTCCAATCTCTGGAACATCCTGTCTTTGTCCACCTTGTCAATTCCTCTCAGTATTTTGTATGTCGTTATCATGTCCCCCCTATCTCTCCTGTCCTCCAGTGTCGTCAGGTTGATTTCCCTTAACCTCTCCTCGTAGGACATACCTCTTAGCTCTGGGACTAGTCTTGTTGCAAACCTTTGCACTTTCTCTAGTTTCTTTACGTGCTTGGCTAGGTGTGGGTTCCAAACTGGTGCCGCATACTCCAATATGGGCCTAACGTATACGGTGTACAGGGTCCTGAACGATTCCTTATTAAGATGTCGGAATGCTGTTCTGAGGTTTGCTAGGCGCCCATATGCTGCAGCAGTTATTTGGTTGATGTGCGCTTCAGGAGATGTGCCTGGTGTTATACTCACCCCAAGATCTTTTTCCTTGAGTGAGGTTTGTAGTCTCTGACCCCCTAGACTGTACTCCGTCTGCGGCCTTCTTTGCCCTTCCCCAATCTTCATGACTTTGCACTTGGTGGGATTGAACTCCAGGAGCCAATTGCTGGACCAGGTCTGCAGCCTGTCCAGATCCCTTTGTAGTTCTGCCTGGTCTTCGATCGAGTGTATTCTTCTCATCAACTTCACGTCATCTGCAAACAGGGACACCTCAGAGTCTATTCCTTCCGTCATGTCGTTCACAAATACCAGAAACAGCACTGGTCCTAGGACTGACCCCTGCGGGACCCCGCTGGTCACAGGTGCCCACTCTGACACCTCGCCACGTACCATGACTCGCTGCTGTCTTCCTGACAAGTATTCCCTGATCCATTGTAGTGCCTTCCCTATTATCCCTGCTTGGTCCTCCAGTTTTTGCACCAATCTCTTGTGTGGAACTGTGTCAAACGCCTTCTTGCAGTCCAAAAAAATGCAATCCACCCACCCCTCTCTCTCTTGTCTTACTGCTGTCACCATGTCATAGAACTCCAGTAGGTTTGTGACACAGGATTTCCCGTCCCTGAAACCATGCTGGCTGCTGTTGATGAGATCATTCCTTTCTAGGTGTTCCACCACTCTTCTCCTGATAATCTTCTCCATGATTTTGCATACTATACATGTCAGTGACACTGGTCTGTAGTTTAATGCTTCATGTCTGTCTCCTTTTTTAAAGATTGGGACTACATTTGCTGTCTTCCATGCCTCAGGCAATCTCCCTGTTTCGATAGATGTATTGAATATTGTTGTTAGGGGTACACATAGCGCCTCTGCTCCCTCTCTCAATACCCATGGGGAGATGTTATCTGGCCCCATTGCCTTTGAGGTATCTAGCTCACTCAGAAGCCTCTTCACTTCTTCCTCGGTTGTGTGCACTGTGTCCAGCACTTGGTGGTGTGCCCCACCTCTCCGTCTTTCTGGAGTCCCTTCTGTCTCCTCTGTGAACACTTCTTTGAATCTCTTGTTGAGTTCTTCACATACTTCACGGTCATTTCCTGTTGTCTCTCCTCCTTCCTTCCTTAGCCTGATTACCTGGTCCTTGACTGTTGTTTTCCTCCTGATGTGGCTGTACAACAGTTTCGGGTCAGATTTGGCTTTCGCTGCTATGTCATTTTCATATTGTCTTTGGGCCTCCCTTCTTATCTGTGCATATTCGTTTCTGGCTCTACGACTGTTCTCCTTATTCTCCTGGGTCCTTTGCCTTCTATATTTCTTCCATTCCTTAGCACACTTGGTTTTTGCCTCCCTGCACCTTTGGGTAAACCATGGGCTCATCCTGGCTTTTTCATTACTCCTGTTACCCTTGGGTACAAACCTCTCCTCAGCCTCCTTGCATTTTGTTGCTACATATTCCATCATCTCATTAACTGGCTTCCCTGCCAGTTCTCTGTCCCACTGAACCCCGTTCAGGTAGTTCCTCATTCCTGTGTAGTCCCCTTTCTTGTAGTTTGGCTTCATTCGTCCTGGCCTTCCTGCTTCTCCCTCCACTTGTAGCTCTACTGTGTATTCGAAGCTTAAAACCACATGGTCACTGGCCCCAAGGGGTCTTTCATATGTGATGTCCTCGATATCTGCACTACTGAAGGTGAATACTAAGTCCAGCCTTGCTGGTTCATCCTCTCCTCTCTCTCTTGTAGTGTCCCTTACGTGTTGGTACATGAAGTTCTCCAGTACCACCTCCATCATCTTAGCCCTCCATGTATCTTGGCCCCCATGTGTGTGTGTGTGTGTGTGTGTGTGTGTGTGTGTGTGTGTGTGTGTGTGTGTGTGTGTGTGTGTGTGTGTGTGTGTTTGTGTGTGTGTTTGTGTGTGTGTGTGTGTGTGTGTGTACTCACCTATTTGTACTCACCTATTTGTGGTTGCAGGGGTCGAGTCACAGCTCCTGGGCCCGCCTCTTCGCTGATTGCGTGTTTGTGTGTGTGTGTGTTTGTGTGTGTGTGTGTGTGTGTTTGTATGTGTGTGTGTGTGTTTGTATGTGTGTGAAGGTAGAAAGTTGAAAGTGAACATAGAAAAGAGTAAGGTGATGAATATATCGAATGATTTAGATAAAAAAAAAATTGGATATCGGATTGGAGAGGAGTATGGAGGAAGTGAATGTTTTCAGATATTTGGGAGTTGACGTGTCAGCGGATGGATTTATGAAGGATGAGGTTAATCATAGAATTGATGAAGGAAAAAAGGTGAGTGGTGCGTTGAGGTATATGTGGAGGCAAAAAATGTTATCTATGTAGGCAAAGAAGGGAATGTATGAAAGTATAGTAGTACCAACACTCTTATATGGGTGTGAAGCTTGGGTGGTAAATGCAGCAGCGAGGAGACGGTTGGAGGCAGTGGAGATGTCCTGTCTAAGGGCAATGTGTGGTGTAAATATTATGCAGAAAATTCGGAGTGTGGAAATTAGGAGAAGGTGTGGAGTTAATAAAAGTATTAGAGGGCTGAAGAGGGATTGTTGAGGTGGTTTGGTCATTTAGAGAGAATGGATCAAAGTAGAATGACATGGAGAGCGTATAAATCTGTAGGGGAAGGAAGGCGGGGTAGGGGTCGTCCTCGAAAAGGTTGGAGGGACGGGGTAAAGGAGGTTTTGTGGGCGAGAGGCTTGGACTTCCAGCAAGTTTGCATGAGGGCATTAGATAGAAGTGAGTGGAGACGAATGGTATTTGGGACCTGACGAGCTGTTGGAGTGTGAGCCGGGTAATATTTAGTGAAGGGATTCAGGGAAACCGGTTACGTATTTTTACATAGTCGGACTTGAGTCCTGGAAATGGGAAGTACAATGCCTGCACTTTAAAGGAGGGTTTTGGGATATTGGCAGTTTGGAGGGATGTGTTGTGTATCTTTATACGTATATGCTTCTAAACTGTTGTATTCTGAGCACCTCTGCAAAAACAGTGATTATGTGTGAGTGTGGTGAAAGCGTTGAATGATGAAAGTATTTTCTTTTCGGGGATTTTCTTTCTTTTTACGTCACCCTGCCTAGGTGGGAGAGGGCCAACTTGTTAAAATATATACACACACACACACACTTTCTAACTGACCTGTTTTACCTATTCGGCACGACATATATCGATATATATATACATTATATATATATCTATATATACATATATATATTTATATATACATTATATATATACATTATATATATATATATACATTATATGTCTATATATACTTTATATATATATATCTATATATACATTATATATATATACATTATATATATATCTATATATATATATCGATATATGTCGTGCCGAATAGGTAAAACAGGTCAGTTAGAAAGGACTCATTTATAATTAAGTCCTTCCTATAAACTTAGTAATGGACAGAGTAAGGGAACACATTACTTGTTGGATTCGTCAGCCACGGCAAAAGTGTCCCATTCAGCAGACTGGTGTTCTCCTCGGAGGTTGGTGGCGACGACCTTGAGGCGGTAACTGTGATCTCCGGCAGTCAGAGCGTGAAGGTTGTCATTACCTGCAACATCCACACACTCACTATCTTGACGGATAATGTAACATGTTAAACAAGAACATCGTATATACTTTATAACAATTTACCACAATAAAGTTGCATGAAGAAAAACAAAATACGGAGATATTCATGAACTACGACACAACACAGACGTACATGAACTACAACACAACACAGACCTACATGAACTACAACACAACACAGACCTACATGAACTACAACACAACACAGAGAGCTACATGAACTACAACACATCACAGACCTACATGAACTACAACACAACACAGACCTACATGAACTACAACACAACACAGACCTACATGAACTACAACACAACACAGACCTACATGAACTACAACACAACACAGACCTACATGAACTACAACACAACACAGAGAGCTACATGAACTACAACACAACACAGACCTACATGAACTACAACACAACACAGACCTACATGAACTACAACACAACACAGACCTACATGAACTACAACACAACACAGACCTACATGAACTACAACACAACACAGACCTACATGAACTACAACACAACACAGAGAGCTACATGAACTACAACACAACACAGACCTACATGAACTACAACACAACACAGACCTACATGAACTACAACACAACACAGAGAGCTACATGAACTACAACACAACACAGACCTACATGAACTACAACACAACACAGACCTACATGAACTACAACACAACACAGAGAGCTACATGAACTACAACACAACACAGACCTACATGAACTACAACACAACACAGAGAGCAACATGAACTACAACACAACACAGAGAGCTACATGAACTACAACACAACACAGAGAGCTACATGAACTACAACACAACACAGAGAGCTACATGAACTACAACACAACACATAGAGCAACATGAACTACAACACAACACAGAGAGCTACATGAACTACAACACAACACAGAGAGCTACATGAACTACAACACAACACAGAGAGCAACATGAACTACAACACAACACAGAGAGCTACATGAACTACAACACAACACAGAGAGCAACATGAACTACAACACAACACAGAGAGCAACATGAACTACAACACAACACAGAGAGCTACATGAACTACAACACAACACAGAGAGCTACATGAACTACAACACAACACAGAGAGCAACATGAACTACAACACAACACAGAGAGCTACATGAACTACAACACAACACAGAGAGCAACATGAACTACAACACAACACAGAGAGCAACATGAACTACAACACAACACAGAGAGCTACATGAACTACAACACAACACAGAGAGCAACATGAACTACAACACAACACAGAGAGCTACATGAACTACAACACAACACAGAGAGCAACATGAACTACAACACAACACGGAGAGCTACATGAACTACAACACAACACAGAGAGCAACATGAACTACAACACAGAGAGCTACATGAACTACAACACAACACAGAGAGCAACATGAACTACAACACAGAGAGCTACATGAACTACAACACAACACAGAGAGCTACATGAACTACAACACAACACGGAGAGCTACATGAACTACAACACAACACAGAGAGCAACATGAACTACAACACAACACAGAGAGCTACATGAACTACAACACAACACAGAGAGCTACATGAACTACAACACAACACAGAGAGCAACATGAACTACAACACAACACAGAGAGCTACATGAACTACAACACAACACAGACCTACATGAACTACAACACAACACAGAGAGCTACATGAACTACAACACAACACAGAGAGCTACATGAACTACAACACAACACAGAGAGCAACATGAACTACAACACAACACAGAGAGCTACATGAACTACAACACAACACAGACCTACATGAACTACAACACAACACAGACCTACATGAACTACAACACAACACAGAGAGCTACATGAACTACAACACAACACAGACCTACATGAACTACAACACAACACAGACCTACATGAACTACAACACAACACAGAGAGCAACATGAACTACAACACAACACAGAGAGCAACATGAACTACGACACAACACAGAGAGCAACATGAACTACAACACAACACAGAGAGCAACATGAACTACAACACAACACAGAGAGCTACATGAACTACAACACATCACAGAGAGCAACATGAACTACAACACAACACAGAGAGCTACATGAACTACAACACAACACAGAGAGCAACATGAACTACAACACAACACAGACCTACATGAACTACAACACAACACAGAGAGCAACATGAACTACAACACAACACAGAGAGCTACATGAACTACAACACAACACAGAGAGCAACATGAACTACAACACAACACAGACCTACATGAACTACAACACAACACAGAGAGCAACATGAACTACAACACAAGACAGAGAGCTACATGAACTACAACACAGAGAGCAACATGAACTACAACACAACACAGACCTACATGAACTACAACACAACACAGAGCTACATGAACTACAACACAAGACAGAGAGCTACATGAACTACAACACAACACAGAGAGCTACATGAACTACAACACAACACAGAGAGCAACATGAACTACAACACAAGACAGAGAGCTACATGAACTACAACACAGAGAGCTACATGAACTACAACACAACACAGAGCTACATGAACTACAACACAAGACAGAGAGCTACATGAACTACAACACAACACAGAGAGCTACATGAACTACAACACAACACAGAGAGCAACATGAACTACAACACAACACAGAGAGCTACATGAACTACAACACAACACAGAGAGCTTCATGAACTACAACACAGAGAGCTACATGAACTACAACACAACACGGAGAGCTACATGAACTACAACATAACACAGAGAGCTACATGAACTACAACACAACACAGAGAGCTTCATGAACTACAACACAGAGAGCTACATGAACTACAACACAACACAGAGAGCAACATGAACTACAACATAACACAGAGAGCTACATGAACTACAACACAACACAGAGAGCAACATGAACTACAACACAACACAGAGAGCTACATGAACTACAACACAACACAGAGAGCTACATGAACTACAACACAGAGAGCTACATGAACTACAACACAACACAGAGAGCTACATGAACTACAACACAGAGAGCTACATGAACTACAACACAACACAGAGAGCTACATGAACTACAACACAACACAGAGAGCTACATGAACTACAACACAGAGAGCTACATGAATTACAACATAACACAGAGAGCTTCATGAACTACAACACAACACAGAGAGCTACATGAACTACAACACAACACAGAGAGCAACATGAACTACAACACAACACAGAGAGCTACATGAACTACAACACAACACAGAGAGCTACATGAACTACAACACAACACAGAGAGCTTCATGAACTACAACACAACACAGAGAGCAACATGAACTACAACACAACACAGAGAGCTACATGAACTACAACACAACACAGAGAGCTACATGAACTACAACACAACACAGAGAGCTACATGAACTACAACACAACACAGAGAGCTTCATGAACTACAACACAACACAGAGAGCAACATGAACTACAACACAACACGGAGAGCTACATGAACTACAACACAACACAGAGAGCAACATGAACTACAACACAACACAGAGAGCAACATGAACTACAACACAACACAGAGAGCAACATGAACTACAACACAGAGAGCTACATGAACTACAACATAACACAGAGAGCTACATGAACTACAACACAACACAGAGAGCAACATGAACTACAACACAACACGGAGAGCTACATGAACTACAACACAGAGAGCTACATGAACTACAACACAACACAGAGAGCAACATGAACTACAACACAGAGAGCTACATGAACTACAACATAACACAGAGAGCTACATGAACTACAACACAACACAGAGAGCAACATGAACTACAACACAACACAGAGAGCTACATGAACTACAACACAACACAGAGAGCAACATGAACTACGACACAACACAGAGAGCAACATGAACTACGACACAACACAGAGAGCTACATGAACTACAACACAACACAGAGAGCAACATGAACTACAACATAACACAGAGAGCTACATGAACTACAACACAACACAGAGAGCTACATGAACTACAACACAACACAGAGAGCTACATGAACTACAACACAGAGAGCTACATGAACTACAACACAGAGAGCTATATGAACTACAACACAGAGAGCTACATGAACTACAACACAACACAGAGAGCTACATGAACTACAACATAACACAGAGAGCTACATGAACTACAACACAACACAGAGAGCTACATGAACTACAACACAACACAGAGAGCTACATGAACTACAACACAACACAGAGAGCTACATGAACTACAACACAACACATAGAGCTACATGAACTACAACACAACACAGACCTACATGAACAACAACACAACACAGAGAGCTACATGAACTACAACACAAGACAGAGAGCTACATGAACTACAACACAGAGAGCTACATGAACTACAACACAGAGAGCTATATGAACTACAACACAGAGAGCTACATGAACTACAACACAACACAGAGAGCAACATGAACAACAACACAGAGAGCTACATGAACTACAACACAGAGAGCTACATGAACTACAACACAGAGAGCTACATGAACTACAACACAACACAGAGAAATATGAACTACAACACAGAGAGCTACATGAACTACAACACAACACAAAGAGCTACATGAACTACAACACAGAGACCTACATGAAATACGACACAACACAGAGAGCTACATGAACTACAACACAACACAGAGAGCTACATGAACTACAACATAACACAGAGAGCTACATGAACTACAACACAACACAGAGAGCTTCATGAACTACAAAACAGAGAGCTTCATGAACTACAAGTACAAGTAAAAACGAAAGCGTTACTGTAACTCTCCTCAGCTTTCACAGTAACTACCTCGTTTCAAATGCGGGTACTATCTGTTTGATAGTTCAGGCCGGCAACCAGGAATCCTGGTCTGGGACCAGACCTCAGGGGCGATGACCTCCGGAAGCAACTCCAGGTAATCCAGAATATCTGAACACCTTTCATTTTTTTTCATACAGAACATTTGAATAACACGTCTCATATAGGGTATTTGAACAACACCTCTCATATACAGATTTCTCGTATAGGACATTTGAGCAAGGCCTGTCAACTTGGCTAGTTGAATTAAATTTTAAATATTACTTACTGTATATTGTATTTTGTGTTGTTAAATCATGTTCCAAAAATGTATTCTGAAGATGAAGATTGATTTGTCACCGAAACGTTGATTATACATTAATAAATGTGTTGAGAAGATATTAATTAAAATAGAACGTATACGACACTGCCAGTGTGGATGAAAAGACGCAGGTACATACACTTATGGCATTCAGACGTCTTAAGTCTTTTTCAAAATGATATGAATGATATTCTTTAAGATCACTCATCTTTACTTGTATCTCACTATATCAACATACACCATGCCAAGGGTTCTTCACTATAGACCCAAGTTGTCCAGGTGAGGAAACCGATCTAGAAAAGTTCACATGGATGGTCAGGGTGAAAATGGAGAGAGCAGATGGAAGATTTCCAGCCGTTGCGCTTCTCCAGGATCTCTCTCTTCCGGCTCTATTCATCCACATCCAGATTTTGAGATCGCCTTCTACCTGGGCGAAAGTTTTATGGTGTTTGGGTAAAAGGAGAGAAAGAGGGAGCGAGAGAGAGAGAGAAGGAGACAGACAGACAGAGACAGAGAAAGGGTGAGTATGTTAGCGTGTGTGATTGTGACTGTGACTAAAACAGACTGCAACTGACTTTTTTTCGGGACTGGATTCTAGGAAGGCCTGGTCAAGGACCGGGCCGCAGGGGCGTTGACTCCAGGTAGGGCGGAACTGGTAACAGTGAAAAGGTCATATATTTTTTTCACCGGACACTTGAATCATTCCAACAGCACTGTTAAGGGCTTTCCACATTTTGTGTAGCAGTGTCATACATTCACAGTGTACATCACTTTCTCCCAGGATGCGACTAACTACCTGAACCTGTTAGGTGCTGGCCCCACACCGTCCAGCATATGCACCACAGCCCGCCTGATCAGGAGCTGACTTGAGGAACTTATCAAGTTTCCCCTGGAAGACAACCAGAGGTTTATTGGTGATACTCCTTTATGCACGAAGCGAGGGAGTTGAAAAGCCGCCCTCCCTTCGTGCATAAAAGGAATGACAAGCAAATCACAGGAAACGATTGCTGGACCTTTCATTTGCGAACCGAATGCCTTGACCACCAGCTACGGGTCACATGAAGAAAAAAAAAAAGAAGGGCGGGGAGGGAAGGAGCGAGCGAGTCAGGAAATAATAAGTGGTGGTTATGAGTGGCAGGAAGGAGAGGAGGACAGTGAGAGGATAGGTGAGGGTGGGTGTGGTTTAAAAGAAGTAGGCTAGAGATGTAAGCGGGGGTAAGGGCTTGACCGGCTAGTTGCGGATGAATGCCGCCATAAATAAGTAAATATTGGACCCCACACCGCGCCGTCCGATTTGCCAAGTCAAAGTTGCATAAACAAATTAGATCCGGTTAGTGGCATCTTGCGTAAGAAACTGTTCTCTATCGCTTGCGCTATTTATAGTTGCTAAGCGAGACAAGCCACTGGTTGTACCTGGCCTCAGGCTGGGCTCCCAGCGTAGAACAACCCTCAAAACTGGTCAGAGGTCATGTATTTTGTCTGCTCTATACATAGAAATAAACAGGTATAGCTCGTAGTGTTATTAAACGGGTAGATAGACATAAACTATGTTTATAGATAAGAAGCCTAATATATGATGCCCAAAGAATGTCTGAGGGATACCTAAGGGGGGCTACCTTAGTGCTATTCCCACACAACACGTTTGTAAATAGGACCGAAATATGGATACCTCAGTGTTGTGGTGCTAAAGCTCTCGCTTCACACGGCGAAGGTCCAGGTTCGATTCCCGGCGAGGGTAAAATCATTGGGCGTGTTTCTTTACACCGGTTGTCTGTGTTCATCCATCAGTAAAAAGGGTACCTGGATGTTAATCGACTGGTGTGGGTCGCATCCTGGGACAAAACTGACCTAATTTGCCCGCAATGCTCTGCATAACAAGCGGCTTTCTATATAGTATGTCATTGATGTCATCTAGGCCTGTATACCTTGTGGTACATGTACTTGTAGGAATAAAGATATTATTATTATTATTATTATT
>NC_091336.1:31004886-31169886 GCF_038502225.1 Cherax quadricarinatus | reverse complement strand
TATATCTTTAAACATATAAGAGAAAATTCTTGCTAATTGACCAGTTTTACATATTCGGCACGACACACACACACACACACACACACACACACACACACACACACACACACACACACACACACACACACACACACACACACACACACACACACACACACACACACACACACATGCTCATATACAACAGGCCTAGTGTCTAATCGACATGTGCCTAGGACAAAGTGGTAACTAACAGGCGGGAACCATACATAGTTTTAAGGCGAGGTATGATAGAGCTCATGGAGCAGGGAGAGAGAGGACCTAGTAGCAATCAGCGAAGAGGCGGGGCCAGGAGCTATGAATCGACCCCTGCAACCACAAATAGGTGAGTACAAATAGGTGAGTACACACACACACACACACACACCTACAACAGGCCTAGTGTCTAATCGACATGTGCCTAGGACAAAATGGTAACTAACTGGTGGCCTGGTGGTTAACGCTCTCGCTTCACACGGTGAGGGCCTGGGTTCGATTCCCAGCCAGAGTAGAAACATTGGACGTGTTTCTTTCCACCTGTTGTCTATGTTCCCCATCAGTAAAATGGGTACCTGGGTGTTAGTCGACTGGTGTGGGTCGCATCCTGGGACACTGACCTAAGGAGGCCTGGTCACAGACCGGGCCGCGGGGGCGTTGACCCTCGAAACTCTCTCCAGATAAACTCCAGATAAACAACACAACACAGAGAGCTACATGAACTACAACATAACACAGAGAGCTTCATGAACTACAAAACAGAGAGCTTCATGAACTACAACACAACACAGAGAGCTACATGAACTACAACACAACACAGAGAGCTACATGAACTACAACACAACACAGAGAGCTACATGAACTACAACACAACACAGACCTACATGAACTACAACACAACTCAGAGAGCAACATGAACTACAACACAGAGAGCTACATGAACTACAACACAGAGAGCTACATGAACTACAACACAGAGAGCTACATGAACTACAACACAACACAGAGAGCAATATGAACTACAACACAGAGAGCTACATGAAATACAACACAACACAGAGAGCTACATGAACTACAACACAGAGAGCTACATGAACTACAACACAACAAAGACCTACATGAACTAAGACACAACACAGAGAGCTACATGAACTACGACACAACACAGAGAGCTACATGAACTACGACACAACACAGAGAGCTACATGAACTACAACACAACACAGACCTACATAAACTACGACACAACACAGAGAGCTACATGAACTACAACACAACACAGACCTACATGAACTACGACACAACACAGAGAGCTACATGAACTACGACACAACACAGAGAGCTACATGAACTACAACACTACACAGACCTACATGAACTACGACACAACACAGAGAGCTACACGAACTACGACACAACACAGAGAGCTACATGAACTACGACACAACACAGAGAGCTACATGAACTACAACACAACACAGACCTATATGAACTACGACACAACACAGAGAGCAACATGAACTACAACACAACACAGAGAGCTACATGAACTTCAACACAACACAGAGAGCAACATGAACTACGACACAACACAGAGAGCAACATGAACTACAACACAACACAGAGAGCTACATGAACTACAACACAACACAGAGAGCAACATGAACTACAACACTACGCAGAGAGCTAAATGACCTACAACACAACACAGAGAGCTACATGAACTACAACACAGAGAGCTACATGAACTACGACACAACACAGAGAGCTACATGAACTACAACACAGAGAGCTACATGAACTACAACACAACACAGAGAGCAACATGAACTACAACACAACACAGAGAGCTACATGAACTACGACACAACACAGAGAGCTACATGAACTACGACACAACACAGAGAGCTACATGAACTACAACACAGAGCTACATGAAGTACAACACAACACAGAGAGCTACATGAACTACGACACAACACAGAGAGCTACATGAACTACAACACAACACAGACCTACATGAACTACGACACAACACAGATAGCTACATGAACTACAACACAACACAGAGAGCAACATGAACTACAACACAACACAGAGAGCAACATGAACTACAACACAACATAGAGAGCAACATGAACTACAACACAACACAGAGAGCTACATGAACTACAACACAGAGAGCAACATGAACTACAACACAACATAGAGAGCAACATGAACTACAACACAACATAGAGAGCAACATGAACTACAACACAACACAGAGAGCAACATGAACTACAACACAACACAGAGGTCAACATGAACTACAACACAGAGAGCAACATGAACTACAACACAACACAGAGAGCTACATGAACTACGACACAACACAGAGAGCTACATGAACTACAACACAGAGAGCTACATGAACTACAACACAACACAGAGAGCTACATGAACTACAACACAGAGAGCTACATGAACTACAACACAACACAGAGAGCTACATGAACTACAATACAACACAGAGAGCAACATGAACTACAACACAACACAGAGAGCAACATGAACTACAACACAACACAGAGAGCAACATGAACTACGACACAACACAGAGAGCAACATGAACTACAACACAACACAGAGAGCAACATGAACTACAACACAACACAGAGAGCAACATGAACTACAACACAACACAGAGAGCTACATGAACTACAACACAACACAGAGAGCTACATGAACTACGACACAACACAGAGAGCAACATGAACTACAACACAACACAGAGAGCAACATGAACTACAACACAACACAGAGAGCAACATGAACTACAACACAACACAGAGAGCTACATGAACTACAACACAACACAGAGAGCTACATGAACTACAACACAACACAGAGAGCAACATGAACTACAACACAACACAGAGAGCTACATGAACTACAACACAACACAGAGAGCTACATGAACTACGACACAACACAGAGAGCAACATGAACTACAACACAGAGAGCTACATGAACTACAACACAACACAGAGAGCAACATGAACTACAACACAGAGAGCTACATGAACTACAACACAACACAGACCTACATGAACTACAACACAACACAGAGAGCTACATGAACTACAACACAGAGAGCTACATGAACTACGACACAACACAGAGAGCTACATGAACTACAACACAGAGAGCTACATGAACTACAACACAACACAGAGAGCAAAATGAACTACGACACAACACAGAGAGCAACATGAACTACAACACAGAGAGCTACATGAACTACAACACAGAGAGCTACATGAACTACAACACAACACAGAGAGCAAAATGAACTACGACACAACACAGAGAGCAACATGAACTACAACACAGAGAGCTACATGAACTACAACACAACACAGAGAGCAAAATGAACTACGACACAACACAGAGAGCAACATGAACTACAACACAACACAGAGAGCAACATGAACTACAACACAACACAGAGAGCTACATGAACTACAACACAACACAGAGAGCAACATGAACTACAACACAACACAGAGAGCTACATGAACTACAACACAACACAGAGAGCAACATGAACTACAACACAACCCAGAGAGCTACATGAACTACAACACAACACAGAGAGCAACATGAACTACAACACAACACAGAGAGCTATATGAACTACAACACAACACAGAGAGCTACATGAACTACGACACAACACAGAGAGCTATATGAACTACAACACAACACAGAGAGCTACATGAACTACAACACAGAGAGCTACATGAACTACAACACAGAGAGCTACATGAACTACAACACAACACAGAGAGCTACATGAACTACAACACAGAGAGCTACATGAACTACAACACAGAGAGCTACATGAACTACAACACAACACAGAGAGCTACATGAACTACAACACAACACAGAGAGCTACATGAACTACAACACAACACAGAGAGCAACATGAACTACAACACAACACAGAGAGCTACATGAACTACAACACAGAGAGCTACATGAACTACAACACAACACAGAGAGCTACATGAACTACAACACAACACAGAGAGCTACATGAACTACAACACAACACAGAGAGCTACATGAACTACAACACAACACAGAGAGCTACATGAACTACAACACAACACAGAGAGCTACATGAACTACAACACAACACAGAGAGCAACATGAACTACAACACAACACAGAGAGCAACATGAACTACAACACAACACAGAGAGCTACATGAACTACGACACAACACAGAGAGCTACATGAACTACAACACAGAGAGCTACATGAACTACAACACAGAGAGCAACATGAACTACAACACAACACAGAGAGCTACATGAACTACAACACAACACAGAGAGCAACATGAACTACAACACAACACAGAGAGCTACATGAACTACAACACAACACAGAGAGCTATATGAACTACAACACAACACAGAGCTACATGAACTACAACACAACACAGAGAGCTACATGAACTACAACACAACACAGAGAGCAACATGAACTACAACACAACACACAGAGCAACATGAACTACAACACAACACACAGAGCAACATGAACTACAACACAACACAGAGAGCTACATGAACTACAACACAACACAGAGAGCTATATGAACTACAACACAACACAGAGCTACATGAACTACAACACAACACAGAGAGCTACATGAACTACAACACAACACAGAGAGCAACATGAACTACAACACAACACAGAGAGCAACATGAACTACAACACAACACAGAGAGCTACATGAACTACAACACAGAGAGCAACATGAACTACAACACAACACAGAGAGCAACATGAACTACAACACAACACAGAGAGCAACATGAACTACAACACAACACAGAGAACAACATGAACTACAACACAACACAGAGAGCAACATGAACTACAACACAACACAGAGAGCTACATGAACTACAACACAACACAGAAAGCAACATGAACTACAACACAACACAAAGAGCTACATGAACTACAACACAGAGAGTTACATGAACTACAACACAACACAGAGAGCTACAAAACAGCACGTCTTACCCAGCCAGTATTCTGCATGAGGGTCACCAAAGCCGGTCTTGTAGTCTTGCCAGGTCCTGGTGAAGTTCTCTTGTACAGTCTGGCGGTGACGGGCCAAGAACACTGTCCAGGCAGCTTCTTCTTCCATCTGACACATCACATTCACACCTGACGGAGAACTAACATATTCCTTCCTTACACCTTCCCCTCATTATGCTACTTCTGCTGTTATTACTAGCAACGATCATAATGGTAAGATTTATATGTATGTATAAGTCGTGCCGAATAAGTAAAATTGGTCAATTAGCAAGAACTCATTTAAAATTAAGTCCTTTCTAAAATTTTCTCTGATACATGCGTTTAAAGATATATTTTTTTCATTAATGTTTGTATAAATTTTTAATTTTGCACCAAAAGAATCTTGGGAAAATTACCTAACCTTATTATAACAAAAGCAATTTATTTTAGCCTAACCCAGCTAAATATATTTTAAATACGTTTACAGTAATTTAATACTAAACAAACACAATCAAATATATTTTTCTCGTTAGGTTCAGAATGATTTTGGCGAAATTATTGCATACACAAATTTTCACTTGTCCTATATGGGAAGATGAACGTTGGTATTTAAACCAAGATCGCAAGTTCTGCCTATTCGGCTCCTGGAGAGCGAAACGTTGCCACAGTAAAATGTGATCTTATTGCAAATATATGTATATATATATATATATATATATATATATATATATATATATATATATATATATATATATATATATATATATATATATATATATATATATATATATATATATATATATACATATATTTGCAATAAGATCACATTTTACTGTGGCAACGTTTCGCTCTCCAGGAGCTTTGTTAAGCCGGAGAGCGAAACGTTGCCACAATAAAATATCACATTAGTTGCACTTGTGTCCTTTTACTTTACATATTATCAGTAATTCTATCAATATTTACAAAATAACCCACATGGCGACAGAAACTTAGATGATTGATGTTGTGTCTCGACCTCCTCCTACGATTGTAGGGTCCTCTTCAGCAGATACACATAAATTTACAGGCTGCATATCCTGAGTGCATGTGAAAACAGGCTTGATATGGTGATAAGATTTCTTAGGGTTTTTAACCCCGGAGTGTTAGCCAAGAAAGTCAGTGTGTCATCGAGGACTCTCTGCTTTATTTCCATTGTGGTCCTCAATCTTGTTCACCAGGATGCGACCCACACCAGTCGACTAACACCCAGGTACCTACTTGCTGCTAGGTGAACAGGGACAACAGGTGTTAGGAGACACGTCGATATGTTTCTACCCCGGCAGGAATCGAACCCGGACCCTCCATGTTTGAAGCAAGAGCTTGGCCAGCCAGGCCACGGTGCTGTTCATTTTCACATACACTCAGGATGTGCAGCTCACCCAGCTGACCCTCAGAGTTCGACAGATGAAAAGAAATCCGCGAAAGAAATTTCTCCGAATTAGGACACCCAGACAGGTTTATAAAACAAGGAGAAAAAAAAACAGTGTCAGGTACGAAACTTCAGCCCAAAGAAACCTAACTCCAGCCAACAACGCTCAACTAATGGTGCACTAGCACCAACAAAGCTCAACTAATGGTACACTAGCACCAACAAAGCTCAACTAATGGTGCACTAGCACCAACAAAGCTCAACTAATGGTGCACTAGCACCAACAAAGCTCAACTAATGGTGCACTAGCACCAACAAAGCTCAACTAATGGTGCACTAGCACCAACAAAGCTCAACTAATGGTGCACTAGCACCAACAAAGCTCAACTAATGGTGCACTAGCACCAACAAAGCTCAACTAATGGTACACTAGCACCAACAAAGCTCAACTAATGGTACACTAGCACCAACAAAGCTCAACTAATGGTACACTAGCACCAACAAAGCTCAACTAATGGTACACTAGCACCAACAACGCTCAACTAATGGTACACTAGCACCAACAACGCTCAACTAATGGTACACTAGCACCAACAACGCTCAACTAATGGTACACTAGCACCAACAAAGCTCAACTAATGGTACACTAGCACCAACACAGCTCAACTAATGGTACACTAGCACCAACAACGCTCAACTAATGGTACACTAGCACCAACAAAGCTCAACTAATGGTACACTAGCACCAACACAGCTCAACTAATGGTACACTAGCACCAACAACGCTCAACTAATGGTACACTAGCACCAACAACGCTCAACTAATGGTACACTAGCACCAACAAAGCTCAACTAATGGTACACTAGCACCAACAAAGCTCAACTAATGGTACACTAGCACCAACAACGCTCAACTAATGGTACACTAGCACCAACAAAGCTCAACTAATGGTACACTAGCACCAACAAAGCTCAACTAATGGTGCACTAGCACCAACAACGCTCAACTAATGGTACACTAGCACCAACAAAGCTCAACTAATGGTACACTAGCACCAACAAAGCTCAACTTATGGTGCACTAGCACCAACAACGCTCAACTAATGGTACACTAGCACCAACAACGCTCAACTAATGGTACACTAGCACCAACAACGCTCAACTAATGGTACACTAGCACCAACAACGCTCAACTAATGGTACACTAGCACCAACAACGCTCAACTAATGGTACACTAGCACCAACAACGCTCAACTAATGGTACACTAGCACCAACAACGCTCAACTAATGGTACACTAGCACCAACAACGCTCAACTAATGGTACAATAGCACCAACAACGCTCAACTAATGGTACACTAGCACCAACAACGCTCAACTAATGGTACAATAGCACCAACAACGCTCAACTAATGGTACACTAGCACCAACAACGCTCAACTAATGGTACACTAGCACCAACAACGCTCAACTAATGGTACACTAGCACCAACAACGCTCAACTAATGGTACACTAGCACCAACAACGCTCAACTAATGGTACACTAGCACCTAGGTTCATTCAGTCGTCTCAGAGTGACAACATAATCACTTTTTAACGTAACAAAAGGAGGAATCTTTTCCAATAACCACAAGCAATCAATTACGACAGACACAGCAGGAGTCTGCCAGATACTACTCAAACATTGCAAGCGAGCGTACATGAGGCAGACAGGATGAACACTATCCACATTGATCACTGGACACCAGGGAGGAGGATACGTGATGCATAGAAGATTCCAGCCGTCTTTCAACATGTCAGTAACAACAGTCACAATATTCACTAGGAAACTGCCACCATAAAACAAACATCACACTTCAGTTACAAATGCAAAACCATGAGTCTGTCCTCATAGCTACCACCCCTCAATGTTAACATCTCACAGGGACACTGGAAAGCGGAAGTCATATCAAAATTCGCACAAAGAAATTTCCCATCCAAATTTTTATCTTCGCTAAAGTACCTGTCTTCCAACGCCCTCACCTGACAACCTTCCCTTCCTCTTTTTCTTTGCTTATTGCTAGTTACAATCATCTCCCATCCACTCGGCTCGTTCACTATTAAATCAACTGTCACACACACAGATATATTTCATACTCTGTTTCTGCACTCTGTCCTGTGAAGAATTAATTGTATGCATAATGAGAGACTCACAGTGTAGCCTTCTTTAATACATTTGCCAAGAAGGATCGTCACTTATAAACAACATTATGTTTTGGATTGTCTTAGTTCCAGATGCTAGATCACATGTGCACTCAGACTCTCAGTCTGGCTAGACTACTTCACTGTTTCTCAACCATGGTGGCATGGCACTCAACCATGATGGAATGGCACTCAACAATGGTGGCATGGCACTCAACCATGGTGGCATGGCACTCAACCATGGTGGCATGGCACTCAACCATGGTGGCATGGCACTGAACCAGGGTGGCATGACGCTCAACCATGGTGGCATGGCATTCAACCAGGATGGCATGGCACTCAACCATGATAGCATGGCACTCAATCATGCTGGCATGGCACTCAACCAGGGTGGCATGGCACGCAACCAGGCTGGCATGGCACTCAACCAGGGTGGCATGGCACTCAACCAGGGTGGCATGGCACTCAATCAGGGTAGCATGGCACTCAACCAGGGTGGCATAGCACTCAACCAGGGTGGCATGGCACTCAACCAGGTTGGCATGGCACTCAACTAGGGTGGCATGGCACTGAACCAGGGTGGCATGGCACTCAACCAGGGTGGCATGGCACTCAACCATGGTGGCATGGCACTCAACCATGCTGGCATGGCACTCAACCAGGTTGGCATGGCACGCAACCAGGCTGGCATGGCACTCAACCAGGGTGGCATGGCACTCAACCAGGCTGGCATGGCACTCAACCAGGGTGACATGGCACTCAACCAGGGTGGCATGACACACAACCATGTTGGCATGGCACTCAACCAGGGTGGCATGGCACTAAACTAGGGTGGCATGGCACTCAACCAGGGTGGCATGGCACTCAACCAGGGTGGCATGGCACTCAACCAGGGTGGCAATGCACTCAACCAGGGTGGCATGGCACTCAACCAGGGTGGCATGGCACTCAACAAGGGTGCCATGGCACTCAACCAGGGTGCCATGGCACTCAACCAGGGTGGCATGGCACTCAACCAGGGTGCCATGGCACTCAACCAGGGTGGCATGGCACTCAAGCAGGGTGGCAGGCACTTAACCAGGGTGACATGGTGCTCAACCAGGGTGGCATGGCACTCAACCAGGGTGGCATGGAACTCAACAAGGGTGGCATGGCACTCAACTAGGGTGGCATGGCACTCAACCAGGGTGGCATGGCACTCAACCATGGTGGCATGGCACTCAACCAGAGTGGCATGGCACTCAACCAGGGTGGCAATGCACTCAACCAAGGTGGCATGGCACTCAACCATGGTGGCATGGCACTCAACCAGGGTGGCATGGCACTCAACCAGGGTAGCATGGCACTCAACAAGGGTGGCATGGCACTCAACTAGGGTGGCATGGCACTCAACCAGGGTGGCATGGCACTCAACCAGGGTGGCATGGCACTCAACCAGGGTGGCAATGCACTCAACCAGGGTGGCATGGCACTCAACCAGGGTGGCATGGCACTCAACCAGGGTGACATGGCACTCAACCAGGGTGGCATGGCACTCAACCAGGGTGGCATGGCACTCAACCAGGGTGGCATGGCACTCAGCCAGGGTGGCATGGCACTCAACCATGGTTGCATGGCACTCAACCAGGGTGGCATGGCACTCAACCATTGTGACATGGCACTCAACCAGGGTGGCATGGCACTCAACAAGGGTGGCATGGCACTCAACCAGGGTGGCATGGCACTCAACCAGGGTGGCATGGCACTCAACCAGGGTGGCATGGCACTCAGCCAGGGTGGCATGGCACTCAACCAGGGTGCCATGACACTCAACCAGGGTGCCATTGCACTCAACCAGGGTGCCATGGCACTCAACCATGGTGGCATGGCACTCAACCAGGGTGGCATGGCACTCAACCAGGGTGGCATGGCACTCAACCAGGGTGGCATGGCACTCAACCAGGGTGGCATGGCACTCAACCAGGGTGGCATGGCACTCAACCAGGGTGGCTTGGCACTCAACCAGGGTGGCATGGCACTCAACCAGGGTGACATGGCACTCAACCAGGGTGGCATGGCACTCAGCCAGGGTGGCATGGCACTCAACCAGGGTGTCATGGCACTCAACCAGGGTGGCATGGCACTCAACCAGGGTGGCATGGCACTCAACCAGGGTGGCATGGCACTCAAGCAGGGTGGCAGGCACTCAACCAGGGTGACATGGTGCTCAACCAGGGTGGCATGGCACTCAACCAGGGTGGCATGGAACTCAACAAGGGTGGCATGGCACTCAACTAGGGTGGCATGGCACTCAACCAGGGTGGCATGGCACTCAACCATGGTGGCATGGCACTCAACCAGAGTGGCATGGCACTCAACCAGAGTGGCATGGCACTCAACCAGGGTGGCAATGCACTCAACCAAGGTGGCATGGCACTCAACCATGGTGGCATGGCACTCAACCAGGGTGGCATGGCACTCAACCATTGTGACATGGCACTCAACCAGGGTGGCATGGCACTCAACAAGGGTGGCATGGCACTCAACCAGGGTGGCATGGCACTCAACCAGGGTGGCATGGCACTCAACCAGGGTGGCATGGCACTCAACCAGGGTGGCATGGCACTCAACCAGGGTGGCATGGCACTCAACCAGGGTGCCATGGCACTCAATCAGGGTGCCATGGCACTCAAGCAGGGTGGCATGGCACTCAACCAGGGTGGCATGGCACTCAACCAGGGTGGCATGGCACTCAACCAGGGTGGCATGGCACTCAACCAGGGTGGCATGGCACTCAACCAGGGTGGCATGGCACTCAACCAGGGTGGCATGGCACTCAACCAGGGTGGCTTGGCACTCAACCAGGGTGGCATGGCACTCAACCAGGGTGACATGGCACTCAACCAGGGTGGCATGGCACTCAGCCAGGGTGGCATGGCACTCAACCAGGGTGTCATGGCACTCAACCAGGGTGGCATGGCACTCAACCAGGGTGGCATGGCACTCAACCAGGGTGGCATGGCACTCAGCCATGGTAGCATGGCACTCAACCAGGGTGGCATGGCACTCAACCAGGCTGGCATGGCACGCAACCAGGGTGGCATGGCACTCAACCAGGGTGGCATGGCACTCAACCAGGGTGGCATGGCACTCAACCAGTGTGGCATGGCACTCAACCAGGGTGGCATGGCACTCAGCCATGGTAGCATGGCACTCAACCAGGGTGGCATGGCACTCAGCCAGTGTGGCATGGCATTCAACCAGTGTGGCATGGCACTCAACTAGGGTGCCATGGCACTCTAGCTTCATCTTCTTAACTTAAACACCACAATTTTTTGTACTAGTGTTTGTTGTATAATTAATTACTACACAAGATTTGTTACATCATATTATTTTTGACCATCTTGAATACTTCCAGAAAAAATTCAGTACTATTTCCAAAACCTGTATTCAATAGACTATGACTGGTTGAGAAACATTTATTGTCTCAGTATCAAACGCGTCTGATACAAGAAGAATTAAGTGAAACTCACAATTAAAGTATAAGGAAGTGACTCAGGACAAATTCTGGATAGAGATTAAGAATGAATATCCTCAAGTTAAAAAAAAGAAAACTCTGGTAATTCTCATACAATTTCCACATTTTACCAGTGTGAGTTAGAATTTTCTGTGCTCACAGACATAACTAACAAGAGGGAAAATCTGCACTCAAAATTATTATCAAAATTACCTTCCACTCACCAAGCGTAAATATCTCACTAGAAAAGTTACAGAAGACAAGTTAGTTTCTGTTGTTTTATTTAATTCATTATATTCTATAATGCTTGTGTATTATTATTATTATTATTATTATTATTATTATTATTAGTAGTAGTAGTAGTAGTAGTAGTAGTAGTAGTAGTAGTAGTAGTAGTAGTAGTAGTAAGTACTCTTGGGAAGCGGTTCCAACAGAAAATTGACTAGGATTTCTCTAGATAGAGTCTGTACACTGTGGACTTTTTGTTCTGGTGAGTTACTCACTTAGACTTTGGATGTGTTTGTGATTTTATACAATTCATTGTCTGACTTGATCTAATTAAAACATCTGGGCTGACGAAGCTTCATTTCGGCTCCGGGTCGATGCACCTAGAATCTAAGATTTACTGACCTGTGTTCCGGATTGTGAAAATATTGTTTCTCTTGCAGACTCTACGTATTTTTTGTATAAGTTGTACTTTATAAATAAAAGAGAGATCTAGCTTACACTTCATGTTTTAAAATTTCCATTTTGAGTGGTTTATAAAAAGTGAGTTTTCCTTTGTAAATTGTGATGCAGTTGTCTACTAAATGCTAGTCGATAGTAATACAACAATTGTGTAATTATTAGCAGCAACCTAAATATTCATGACTATATCAGAGTGTGAGCACATCTCCAGAAGCGCACATCAACCAGATAACTGCTGTGGCATACGGGCGCCTGGGAAACCTGAGAATAGATTTCCGACATCTCAGTAAGGAATCGTTCAAGACTCTACACTTTGTATGTCAGGCCCTTACTGGAGTATGCAGCACCAGTTTGGAACCCACACCTGGTCAAGCAGGTCAGGAAATTAGAGAAAGTGCAAAAGTTAGCAACAAGACTAGTCCCAGAGTTAAGGGGAATGTCCTACTAAGAAAGGTTAAGGGAAATCGATCTGACGACACTGGAGGACAGGAGGCCTAGGGGAGACATGACAACAGCATACAAAATACTGCGAGGAATTGACAAGGTGGACAGAGACAGGATGTTCCAGAGATAGGACACAGAAACAAGGGGTCGCAATTGAAAACTGAAGACTAAGATACTCATGTTAGGAAGTATTTCTTTAGTCATAGAGTTGTCCAGAAGTGAAATAGTCTAGCAAATGACATAGTGAAGGCAGGAACCATACAGTGTTTTAAGACGACGTTTAATAAGCTCATAGAGCAAGGAGAGAGAGAGGACCAAGTAGCGACCAGCGAAGAGGCAGAGCCAGGAGCTATGACTCAACCCTTCCCACCACAAATTGGTGAGTACAAATAGGCGAGTACAGATATATTTGACTGATAGAATTTAAGCTGGAAATATCGTGTACAATGCACTGGAAACATTACTAAATCTTAACTCAATGATGTTGAGTTTTGACAAGTTTTCTGTTTGTCATGTCAATAATTACTTTAAGCAGCGGTTAATGTGGATGGAGGGACTGGTAGGCTCATGTTGTGCCTTGACCTGGTCACCAGATTTCCACTATGTGGCCCATTGGGGTTTCATTCTAGTTACCTTTCCAAACTGTTCCATTTTTTGTTTATGATTTTTCACCCTTTTCATTAGCATGTAAAAATTAGCAAACAATTTCGACACAGTACAGAGACTAAGAGCAAAATATTCTCTGAAAAAAGTATCTTACATTACATGGAAATAACACCATATAAGTTCTTCATAATTTCTTCATTATCTCAATTTTTGAAATTAAAAGGAAAATTTGTATTGAATAGAGATAATTTTATATTATCTAGCTTGGATATGTCACTTGTCTTAAGAGACAAACGTGAACACAACACAAAAGTATAACTGGAATGGAATCCCTTAAGTGTGCGTGCCGAAGTCGACCATATCTTTGATACAAAATCTATGGGTACATATGGGGACTATTTCCCCGCTTTTCTTGGAACAGATACGTGTTAAATGTTGCATTTTTTTTTCTTCTCTTTTTTGAGATGAGTTCGAAGGTTAGTGTGCCGGAAAGAAGCCGTTGGCATGCCAGGTTTGGTACAGGTGCTAAGGGTTGCCCACCCCTGTCTTAATCCGTCCAATAATTTTCCCTGTTTTCCCACTGTTTGTGTTGTGCTCTGTTTAGGTTAAGTTGTGTGTCATAACATTTCTAGATTTTCTTTATTCCTATATTCTCAGTACAGACCAGACTGCACTTTAAATCATTTTTAATTCTTTGTTCTTTCCCCATTCCAGCAGGTGAAACTACCCAACTTTTCTGAGACGATGCCTAGTGTAGTTTTGTGTTTTTGTTATGAGGATGAAAAAGTAAGGACTGATAGAGCTCAAAGAATAACTAAGTCATGCACAGAGTAGATCAACTGTCAAAATATTATTGGAGGTGCAGGAAACAGCTTACCTTTCAGGGAAGATTTGGTAGACTCCACTTAGAGTCTCACCTTGAAGCCGGATATCCGTACAGTCACGCGCAGGGCTGTGGCTTGGTCTGGAGGCCAAGTTATATATTAATGTTCTGTAATGATGTTAATATTGTACAGTAATTTAAAATCGCATTAATCAAGGAGAAATACGAACTGTATAATTATGAATCGTGACATACACACGAGCACATGCAGAGTATATGTACAGTTCCGTATCTCTTAATGAATATGGGGATTAAATTAAGGTTTAGATTTGAAAAGTGGGTTATAATAAGTGTTTATGCACCTGGAGAAGCGAGTAATATAGAGGAGAGAGAGAGAGAGAGAGAGACAGAGAGAGAGAGAGAGAGAGAGAGATTTTGGGAGATGTTAAGCAAGTGTTTAGGAAGTTTAGAACCAAATGTGAGAATAATAGGGGATAGGGGAAAATGATAAGGGACCTGAATGAGAAAGTGAGAGAAACGGTTACATAGAGGATGTGGTAGGTAAGTTCCAGGTGTCAGAGGTAAATGATGAATAGGAGGCCTTTGAACTTTGTATAGAAGTTTTGGTAATAGGTAGTTCAGATTTTAACAAAAGAAAAAAAAAGTTAATTAAGCACATTATTTAGGGCAGAATGACAGTTCGTTGAATGATTTTATTGAGTAATAAAAGGCTGATGGTTAGACTTCAAGACGTGCAAGCTTATAGATGGGTAACAGATATATCAGATCATTCATAAGTTGTAGCTACAGCGAGAGTAAAAGGTAGATGGGATACAAGGAGAAGGTATCAAAAAGAGACGGGTGAAAGTTTATATAGTAAAGGGGTAAGCAGTTAGGGTAAGATATAACAACTACACCTACCATCCGACTTACGACCGAGTTCGGTTCCGAGAAACGGGTCGTAAGTCGAACTTTACTACTGAATATCAATATAACATTTTTGTAAGATAAGATAAGATAAGATTTCGTTCGGATTTTTAACCCCGGAGGGTTAGCCACCCAGGATAACCCAAGAAAGTCAGTGCGTCATCGAGGACTGTCTAACTTATTTCCATTGGGGTCTTTAATCTTGTCCCCCAGGATGCGACCCACACCAGTCGACTAACACCCAGGTACCTATTTGCTGCTAGGTGAACAGGACAACAGGTGTAAGGAAACGTGTCGAATGTTTCCACCCGCCGGGAATCGAACCCGGGCCCTCCGTGTGTGAAGCGGGAGCTTTAGCCACCAGGCCACCGGGAACACTTTATTTTATTTTATTTTATTTTATTTTATTTTATTTTATTTTGGTATTTCATGTTTTACTTTACTTTTTATGCTGTTAGTACTGCATTTTATACTGTAAGGTTTAGGATAAACACTGTGTACAACACAAACACTTGTTTATTTCCAAGAAATTTGGCATAAAAAACACGATCGTAAGTCGAGTGGTCGTATGTCAAGCAGGTCGTAAGTCGGATGGTAAGTGTATTAGTCGTGAGATACACTGGTGAGAATGTAGGTAATGAGGTTGAAAAGATATGGGGTAGATTTAGGAATGCAGATATAGAGTGTTCAAGAGAAGTTTGTCGATAAAAAAGGGTGGATGTGGGAGGGAAGAAGAGCAATTGGTGGAATGAACTAAAGAGAGTAGTAACACAGAAAAAGTTATCTTAAGAGAGGGTTTTACAAAGTAGAAGTGATATAAGGAGAGAGGGAAATATGATGAGGAAAGAAAAGGGTTTAAAGAGGGATGAAGGAATGTAATAAGAGAGAAAATAAGAGAGGGGGTGAGTTGCTTTCAACAGATTTTGCCGAGAGTCAGAAAAACGTTTGGAATGAAATTAATAAGTTAAGAAAGCATTAACAAGGCTTGACAATATGAGAAATTACGCAAGTGACTGGGAATTTAAAACTTTTTCAGTGGTTGCTTTGTATATATATATATATATATATATATATATATATATATATATATATATATATATATATATATATATATATATATATATATATATATATATATATATATATATATATATATTAGCAATAAAATCACAGTAAAAAGGTAATTTAACAATATGCAAAACAACCACTGTGAAAATTTAGTGAATTTCCAAGCACATTCTTGATTTCTCATTTTATCATGAACTGTAAAAAAATATAGAAGGCTTAAAGGCTGAGATATTATCTCACATTCTACATTACATCCATCCCAATATGATGCAGGTAGGAGTGTCAAGGACTTGTCTCACAGCTTAATTCTTCCCAGATTTTATTTAGTATAAATGAGTCTTATTTGTATATACCTAAGCTATTATTCATGTTGAAAATCAATACTATTTTTTACGAGGCTTCAGTTATATTTCTCTCAACAGAGAAAGGTGCATCAGGTAAGTCTATGGTTGAGAAAAATATAATAGCATCAAGAGGGTTAACCCAAAATATTTCTTTCAGGTATATAGGAGTAAGATTATGTGCAATATAGGCCCATTTAGAAGTTGCTCAAGTTAGCTCACTGATGGTGACAAAGAAATCTGAACAATCTTCAAAACTTATTTGCTCTTGGTTTTCAAGCATAAAATTACTAGAGAAAATCCAGAAATAAAATAAAAATAGGTCGAGACGAAAATACGTTAGCACAATCAAAGCCACAAGTGACATAGTTCTTAGATTGAAACCAAACAAATCCTCAGTCCCTGATGAACTATTCTTATGGGTTATAAAGAAATGTACGAAGGAACTTAGCAAGCTATTGGTTAATCTTTTCAACAAATCACTGCAACCTGATATAGCATCAAATAAATGGAAAAAAGGAAATGTGATACCGATTTATAGTGTAAGAGATTGGTCTTTAGTTTCGAAATATAGACCAAGGACGTTCCTGCCTTACGAATTTACTGTTTTTCCACTAAGGTATTTGAGAAGGTAAATCATGGTGATGAATATGATATTGTATGTGGGCTTCAGTAAGGCTTTGGACAGAACTCTACATTCAGAAATTGTTGAGGAAAGTAGAGGCACACGGAAATGGAGAATTTATTTCCTGGATAGAGGCATCGTTCACAAATAGGCAACATAGAGTATGCATGACGAAACATCAGAGTGTGGATGCATCACAAGCGGTGTTCCACAGGGGTTGGGCCCTTTGTTGTTCACAATATACATAAATGACAAATGAGGGAATACATAGTGATACAAGCAAGTTTGCCGACGACACCAAAATAGGCTACAGGAAGATCTGAATAGACTGATGCAGTGGTCTTAGAAGCGACAAATGCAGTTTAAAATAAACAAATGAAAAGTTCTTGGTCTTGGAAAAGAAAATTATCATGACACTTATAAACTAAATAATGGAGATCTTAATCACACTGAATTCAAAAAAGTTCAGATGTTCACGGTAGCAGTAATTTAGAGCCAAGACAACAGTGCAGAAGTGTTCACAACAGAGGGTATATTATTTTTGGCTTTATATTAAGAAGTATAAAGCGCTGGAAAACCTATGATGATACTAAGGACACTGAATCTGCACTCTCTAGAAAGGCGTAGAATTAGGGAGGATATAACTCAGGTGTATAAATGGAAAACAGGAACAAATAAAGGTGATTTAAATAACGTGCTAAAAATATCCAACCATGACAGGAATTGCAGCAATGGGTTGGAAAAATTTTCATTTAGAAAGGTTTGGTAATCGAGTTGTGTACGAGTGGAACAAACTCATTGAAGTTAAAACCCACCAGGTTACACACAAAATTATTTACACTGATAATATTACTACATATCTGGTAATACTGTCACACAAGTTACCACAGAAAAGAAACACTTCGGTACATGTTCTCTCTGACTGCCATGACTCGCCTACATTGGCCCCAACACTTAAAAATTATGATATAGATCTAACTTTGCTTCACTCAAATTACGATTTTATGTATAGAATTATGTAGCTAATAAAGCATACATAAACTTTGTGAATATGACTAACTTTTTCGTTGGTAAATTCCTAATCTCCGCTTCACACTCTTGTTTAACTGCCTTCCTTTGCTTCATAATTGTCTCTTCTAACTGTTGTGCTTTTGTCTGTAGTTCTCTCAGTGTTTCTTCACGTTCAAGAATAATGTTGTCCTTCAGCAGAACCTGTTCCTTTATCTGCTCGACTTTGACCTCTTGCTGGAGAAACTTGTGTCGGAGCTCATCAATTATCGGCACCAATTGTTGAATATCGACGTCCTTGTGCTCACCATCTGTCACAACAAAATCACATGAACATAAATAACTCGCGAAATCATACTAACACAACTGAAAACAACTCATGGAACTCGAGGGATTCGATCCCATGACAAGTCATTCGTAAAATTATACGTGAACCACTGAACCATGTTGACCAAATAATATTCGCTCAGGTAATTAGACCTGTTACGAATTCCATCCTTTTTTTTTATTTATATACGTTTATGTACATACTGGGTGGCACTACCGTGAATGTAGAACCCCAGACCTGCTCAGAACGTTCCAAGCTGCACTAACAAATGCAAGGAATAGAAAGGAAGAACTTAGGCAACAGGAATGGGAACAGTTTGTTGGTGGATTAAATAGGTCCACCCCTTTGAGTTTGGCTTGGAAAGGTATAAATAAAATAACCAGGAAAAAGACTGGCAATGTTGCTCATCCCTTTCCTCTTGAAAAAGCAAATGACCTCATAAATGACTGGTCCAAAACACCCAGGCATGAAAGCCTTCCATCTCATATTAGAAAAAATTTAGAGAGTACTTCTGAAGAAATGTTGAAACTGATTAATTTTATGAGCCAAAATATTGATGAGAGTGATTGCCTCTTTACCGAGTATGAATTAGATAATGCATTAACAAAAGGTCGATCAACTGCTCCTGGAGAGGATGGTATAACCTATGATATTCTCAGAACTCTAAGGCACGTGCCTGATAACCCTTTGTTGGCACTGTATAATCTCAGTTACATTGAGGGCGTTCTTCCTACTTCCTGGACCAATAGTCTCATTGTGCCTATCCCTAAGCCCCAACAGCCTGATACATTTAGGCCGATCTCCTTAACTAGTTGTCTTTGTAAAACTTTTGAAAGAATGATGCTTAACAGACTGTACTACAGAATCAGACATCAACTTTCCCCCTACCTCTATGGGTTCATGAAAGGTAAAAGTGTGCAGAACTGTATTTCCACCTTTCTCACTGCACACACCTCTACTAGTTTTACCACTTTTCTTGATCTAAAATCTGCATTTGATATTGCGAACAGAACCGTTATACTACATGAACTACCCAAAATGAATATTGGTGGTAGCTTACTCTGCTGGATAATAGGACACCTGTCAAATAGAGTATCCTCTGTCCTTTACCAAGGCTTCAGAAGTGATTCTAAAGAAATGTCTTTAGGTACACCGCAGGGAGGAGTTCTTAGTCCCATGCTATTTAATATTCTGATTAATGCTCTCCTAAATGCTCTACCTGCCTCACCTAAACATATAGCTATAAGCTATGCTGATGATATCATAATCCATACAACAGGGCATAAGGAGATGAATACCATTCTTAATGAAGTTCAAGCAATTTGTAATCGACTAGGCCTCATAATATCTTCCTCTAAAACTAAGATATTAACAAGCAAACGACATCCCCCACCCATCTATTTGCAGGGTGAAATCATTAGCTACGTTAAAACTTACAGATATCTTGGTGTAGATGTACCCTTTAACAAATCCTCTATACCACAACTAAACAAGAAATGTAAAGCTAGGCTAAATGCTCTCAAAGCTGTTGCTGGCTACAATCCCAACTATGGTGCAAATGTGAGAATCGTGAGAATGATGTACATAGCCTATGTTAGGTCCTTAATTGATTATGCTGCTCCCATGTTGATATTAGCTAGAGAAAGTTCTCTCCGACCCTTGGAGTTAATGCAAAATGAAGCTCTCAGGATTATTCTTGGCTGTCCCAGATCTACAAAAGTTCTTAACATGAGGAAGGAGCTTGGTATTTCTAGTATCAGTGATAGGATTGTTGAAATTAACACTGTACTCGGTATTAGAATGTTGAGAAACGAACCAGACACTGTCACAGTGAATCTTACCAAGTGTCTAGAGGTAAATACACACAGATCTAAATGGATTGTGAAAACGTGCAATTGCATTAAGTTTTATAACCTGCATGAACTGTATCACTGTAGGCAACAAGAGCATTTCACCCCTCCATGGAAGATGTGTTCATTTAATATCACATACCTACAAGTCCCTCCCAAGAAGCTCATTGCTAGTAATCCCTTCCTTAAATCTCTTGTTAGAGCAACTGCTCAAGAAGAAATTTCTCACCTAGCTGGTAGTAACAAGTTATCACAAGTTATATACACTGATGGATCTAAACAGGAGTCTTCTGGCAGGGCTGCATCTGCTCTTGTTGCCACCTCCCTAGTTAAGAACGATAATAAATTTGTTGAGTTAGGCATAAGAATTAACAACTGGGTGTCTACACTGCAAACTGAATTGTTTGCAATCCTAATGGCGCTAAAGCTAACCTATGACACTGAGCTTGACTCTATCATCATTACTGATTCTATGTCATCATTGAAGGCTCTTGGCTCATATAATGACTCCAACAACATGCTCATTGGGGAAGCCAGGTATAGATACTCAAAAATTAGGGACAAAGGAATTAATGTACAATTGCTATGGATCCCATCACACATTGGATTACTCCTTCATGATAAAGTTGATATGTTAGCCAAGAAGAGTATCGAGAAGGAGAATGTAGAATATAACTTTGGTATAACTGTGTCTAGCATTAGGAATAATATTAGGAGAGAAGTAAATAATGAAAATGATTGTTATAGGAATGCAGTTAGAAGCCTGAGTAGATCTATAACCCACTATGATAACATGAACGTAGATAAGTATGTTTATGGAGCAACTTGCAATGTGAACAGACTGACTGATGTTGTAGTGGCCAGGCTTAGGCTTGGTTACAAGTACTTCTGGCAGTTTGGGAGACACACAGATGATGATCAAACTAAATGTAAATTATGTGATCAGGCATATGGTCACTGTCTTGAACACTATGTGCTTAATTGTCCACTTATTGAGGAATACAGAGACAGACAGTATAATAACCTATGTGACATGTCAAGATATCTTATTAATTAAAATAAGATACCAGATATACTAAGCAAATTTCCTAAATTTGCTTGTAACAGATAAGTGAACTATAGATATGTAGATATAAATCCATATGTATTCCTGTTAACCCTTTGGGGCCTAGTTCCTAGGCCTTTTGTGTATCCATATGCTCTCGCGCTACCGTCCACAGGATGGATATGGGGTGCACAATAAACTAGCCACTTCGGTGGCAAAATCTAAATCTGGGTGGCACTACACTGGAAACTGACCGGGAACTCACAACCTCCCCAGACCTGTCTGAGTATTTTCTATATAAACATATGTGAGTGATTAACAAACTGAGAAAGCCTAGGGAATGAATGGATTTGATAGTTAAAAATAGAAGAGGGGTTATAGATGAAGAGATGGAAGTACCAGGAAGATGAGTGGCATAATCTGAGAAACTGCTAAATATTGATGAAGATAGGGAAGATTTGATTTCACACATTGGCCAGGGAGGTATAATAGCTTTAAGGAGTGATGTAGAGTCAGATGTGAGTGTGAGGGAGAAGCATCAGGGGTATAGCAGCTGGGATTGATGGGATCAAGACAGAAATGTTAAAAGCAGGTAGGAATATAGTTTTGGAATGGTTGGTGCTTTTATTTAATAAATGTATGGAATAGGGTAAGGTACCTAGGAACTGGCAGAGAGCATGCATAGTTCCTTTCTATAAAGGCAAAGGGGACAAAAGCAAGTGCAAGAATTATAGGGGAATAAGCCTGTAGAGTATACCTGGTAAAGTGTATGGTAGAGATATTATTGAAAAAAATAAGAGTAAGACGGAGAGCAGAATCAAAGATGAACAAGGAGTTTTTAGGAAGGATAGGGGATATGTCGACCAAGTGAAGTATATAAGTGAACAGTATTTAGATAAGGGTAAAGAGGTTTTTATAGCATTTATGGATTTGGAAAAGGCATATGACCAGGAGGACAGGGAAGGAATGTGGCAGATGTTAGAAGTGTATGGACTAAGTGGTAGGTTACTGACAGCAATAAAGAGCCTTTATGAGGATAGTAGGTCAGATTAGAGTATGCAGGAGAGAAGGAGATTATTTCCCAGTAAAAGAAGATCTTAGACAAGGATGTGTGATGTTACCGTGGTTGTTCAGTATATTAATGGATGGGGTTGTAAGAGAAGGGAATGCTCGGATATATACAAGAGGTGAGAGATTATAAGAAAAAGAATCTAATACAAAGTGGGAGTTGCCACATTTATTTTTTGCAGATGACAGTGTGCTTTTGGGAGATTTTGAAGGGAAGATGCAAAAGTTGGTGGACAAATCTGGGACTATATAAAAAAAGGAATAAAAAAGTAAACGTAGGAAAGAGCAATGTGATACGTACAACAAAAAAAATTAGATAATAGAAGAATGGATATCAAGTTGGAGGAGAGAGTATAGAGAAAGTGGATGTATTCTGATATCTAGGGTGGACTTGTCAGCAGTTGGTTTTTATAAAGGACGAGGTAAACCATGGAATTGGTGAGGAAAAAAATTGAGAGGAGCACTGAGGAGTCTGTGGAGACAAAAAACTTTATCCATGGAAGCAAAGAGGAAAATGTATGAAAGTACAGTGGTAGCAGCACTTTTATTTGCATGTAAATCTTGTGTGGTGAATGTTGCAACAAGAAAGTTGGAGGAAGTAATGTCGTGTCTGAGGGCGACGTGTGGTGTGATTATTATGCAGAGAATCCGAAGCTTGGACATTAGAAGAAGGTGCGGGATTTCTAAAAATATTACACAGAGGGCTGAGGAGGGGTGTTGGTTCAGACATTGAGAGAGAATTGAACAAAATAGAATGACTTGGAGGGTGTATGAATCTGTAGTGAAAGGGTTGTTTACAGATCCTCTGAAGCTGGATGCAGTCCAAGTATGCAACATTTCCCCTCTGGATGGCCATGGTGAGATCCTGACACATGAAAGTGGCTGACCTTGGGGCCCTAGTGGTGTCAATGTGTCTGGAACCCAGTTCTTTGAGGAAACATGTGGCATTCTTTCCCCATGGTCCCAGGGTCTCCAGTCCCACTTGCAGACATTGATACTGATAACTTATGTCTCTAAACTTGCTGATTTTGTACTCCTCCCTGTAATCTCCAACACCTTCCTGTTGCTCCACACTGTATTGGATGCAAGTGCCAGCCAGAGTCAACAAGCAGACATAGTCCCATGCTAAAAGCCTGTCACTCTTCTGAGGATAGATGGTGATCCTGTTGGGGTGGTTTGTGGGAGTATTGTTGGATTCTAATGATCGGAATTCTCTCTCTCTCTCTCTCTCTCTCTCTCTCTCTCAGCAGTATAGACTATGTATACCATATTGGTCGGCTTGTGCATCGCTGTAAATACATGTGTATTATATGTGAATTGGAGCAGCGAGGTGGAGAACCACTGCAATATAGAGGGGTCTGTGTGTTGAGGCATGCTCCAATTGCTGAAATGGGAACTGTTCGGAGAAAGTCCCCAGAGTGAAGTGCACTCACAGCTTGGAGACAGTCTCCCTGTTGAAGGTTGTGGCCACAAACATGTTATGCACCTTTTCAGCAAATGGACTATCCAATCTGGATTGTTTGTAGGTCAGTATTACACTAGGTTTTGGCACTGGAGCAGCGAGAATCTCCCATTCAGTAATGGCCTTGATGCTGCTAAGTCAACAAGATTGTCCAAAAGAACTTAATTAACTCTTCCTATGCTTGGCGGATAAATAATGCTGGTTGGGCAATCTGGGAGTATTTGCATATTCCCAGCCCCCCTCCCCCCAAGCCTAACTGGAAGTGAGGCTTGCAGCCACTGTCCATCTCCAAGGGAAAGATTCAGTACACTCTTGAGGAGGGAGTCATAGTCCTCAGGTTTTGGACTATTGAAGGCTGGAGGTCATCTCAAGAAGTAGGTGAGTTTTGGTAGGGACAGGTATCTGGACAGTAGGTAGTAGGCATCATGCGTATCATTGTCTTTCATTCTGCTTTCCATCTCCCTAAGCTCTGAGATTTTTTTTCTGGAATCAGATCAACAGCATTGGACCCAAGAGGAATGCCACGGAGAATGTTATTGGCTGGATCATTGGTTCATGCTCCTGGTAAAATAGCACCAATATCCTCAATGATCTTTTGGTTGGAAGAAACTATTTTACATTTGGTGGGATTTAAAGATAGGCCCAGGATCACTCCAGTATCTGTTTCCCTGATGTCCTATAGGAGAGATTCTGTAGTGCCAGCCGGGGTAACATCCAAGAACCAGATACTGTACTCTATGGACAGTATTTCTGTGGCTTCCTTGATGACCAGACAGAAAAGGGACGAGAGGGGTTCCCCTGTTGCACACCCTCGCATGTATATACTCGCGTACAAGTAATGTCATTATTGAGGAAGCAGTAATATTCCTCTGATCATTTAACAAGCGTAGTGACCATATTTATGTACATTTTATTTAAGTGTTTTCTTATGTGAATGAAAGTTTCTGACGAAGTGATATTTAATAAATATTTATGAATATCTAAGAAGTATTTAAGCTTTTAAATAAAAAGAAACTAGAAAAGACTGAGTAACTATTATTTGTGTCTTACATTTCTAAGTTTGGAAGTATCTTCTCATTCTATGAAGTGTATTGTTACGGAGTGCACTAACCTGGATAAAGATTAAGATTCGAACCTTAACATGGTGGTGGTGGAAAACATTCACAGACGCCGTCTTGCAGGAGCTTCCCTTACACACAACTTTCCTAATATAAATCTTAAGCCTGGTTGTGTACCTGAGGATGCCTTCATTTCTCATTAGTGTTTAGTTCTCCAAACATCAGAACACTTGTAACTTTATCTGATCTTTATCTCCTCCTTTCCTTACCTTTTCTCCTCTTCCTATAATTTTTTGCCTTTCCTTTCTTCTGCCTGAATGGGATCTGTCCTAAGGGTTTATTATCCTTGTGTTTTAGATCCCATCCTTGAGGATCAGTAGCTCTCCTGCAGTGCTCATTTTTTTCTCTTTTCCTAATATTACCTCCACTTTCTACTGCTATTATTCCTACTATTACTACCACTGCTGCTTGTGCTGCTACTACTACTACTACTGCTACTGCTGCTGCTGTTGTTGCTTCTACTGCTCCTGCTGCCGCTGCTGCTGCTTGTACTGTTACTGCTGCTGCTGCTGCTGCTTGTACTGTTACTGCTGCTGTTGCTGCTCCTTGTAGTGCTACTACTACTGCTGCAATTATTACTACTACTATTGCCTTGCGAATATTCCACTCTCTGACTCTTGTATCATTACTATTATTCCCTTCTTATTACCACCTCTGCCACTGTCTTCTACCACTACTTCCATCTTCACACTACTTCCTTCCCTCGTTCTGCCGTACCCGCCCTCCTCTCGTAATATTCTGGCACCCTTCCCTTGACACTAGTGTCACTAGTTAGTGGTCCAAGCCAGACTAAAACGTCGTAAGTTTCTTTCTCTTAAGTGCGGATCATTTGTGTATAGAGAGTTGTTTGCATCATGTCATTACATCTCAAGTTGACCCTAAAACAAGTTGGATGCGTCCACATAGGAGAGGCAAATGTCTAACATTACCTTGAGGGTCTGCTGCTGTTGCTGCTGCTGCTGATGCATGTTGTGACACATAGGATGTTAAGGTCTGCGACAACTCTCTCAACATATTACTATTATCTGCAAGTAGACAGTTGGAATATTACGTTTGAATAAAAAAAATAAATAAAAATATGGTCACAACACCAGAGGGTTAGAGCGTCATGTGTGATTTTCGCTCACCATGAAGCCAGCCAGAACGGCATGGGTTCGAATCCTTGACTAGTCGCAGTGTTGTTATTGATATATATATATATATATATATATTTATATATATATATTTATATATATATATATTTATATATATATATATTTATATATATATATATATATTTATATATATATAGTAGGTTGGTAGACAGCAACCACCCAGGGAAGTACTACCGTCCTGCCAGATGACTGTGAAACAAAAACCTGTAACTGTTTTGCATGATGGTAGGATTGCTGGTTTCTTTTTCTGTCTCATAAACACGCTAAGATAACAGGGATATCTTGCTACTCCTACTTACACTTTGGTCACACTTCACAGACACGCACATGCATATATATATATACATACATCTAGGTTTTTCTCTTTTTTCTAAATAGCTCTTGTTCTTTTTTATTTCTTCTATTGTCCATGGGGAAGTGGAAAAGAATCTTTCCTCCGTAAGCCATGCGTGTCGTATGAGGCGACTAAAATGCCGGGAGCAATGGGCTAGTAACCCCTTCTCCTGTATACAATTACTAAAAAAGAGAAGAAGAAAAACTTTATAAAACTGGGTTGCTTAAATGTGCGTGGATGTAGTGCGGATGACAAGAAACAGATGATTGCTGATGTTATGAATGAAAAGAAGTTGGATGTCCTGGCCCTAAGCGAAACAAAGCTGAAGGGGGTAGGAGAGTTTCAGTGGGGGGAAATAAATGGGATTAAATCTGGAGTATCTGAGAGAGTTAGAGCAAAGGAAGGGGTAGCAGTAATGTTAAATGATCAGTTATGGAAGGAGAAAAGAGAATATGAATGTGTAAATTCAAGAATTATGTGGATTAAAGTAAAGGTTGGATGCGAGAAGTGGGTCATAATAAGCGTGTATGCACCTGGAGAAGAGAGGAATGCAGAGGAGAGAGAGAGATTTTGGGAGATGTTAAGTGAATGTATAGGAGCCTTTGAACCAAGTGAGAGAGTAATTGTGGTAGGGGACTTGAATGCTAAAGTAGGAGAAACTTTTAGAGAGGGTGTGGTAGGTAAGTTTGGGGTGCCAGGTGTAAATGATAATGGGAGCCCTTTGATTGAACTTTGTATAGAAAGGGGTTTAGTTATAGGTAATACATATTTTAAGAAAAAGAGGATAAATAAGTATACACGATATGATGTAGGGCGAAATGACAGTAGTTTGTTGGATTATGTATTGGTAGATAAAAGACTGTTGAGTAGACTTCAGGATGTACATGTTTATAGAGGGGCCACAGATATATCAGATCACTTTCTAGTTGTAGCTATACTGAGAGTAAAAGGTAGATGGGATACAAGGAGAATAGAAGCATCAGGGAAGAGAGAGGTGAAGGTTTATAAACTAAAAGAGGAGGCAGTTAGGGTAAGATATAAACAGCTATTGGAGGATAGATGGGCTAATGAGAGCATAGGCAATGGGGTCGAAGAGGTATGGGGTAGGTTTAAAAATGTAGTGTTAGAGTGTTCAGCAGAAGTTTGTGGTTACAGGAAAGTGGGTGCAGGAGGGAAGAGGAGCGATTGGTGGAATGATGATGTAAAGAGAGTAGTAAGGGAGAAAAAGTTAGCATATGAGAAGTTTTTACAAAGTAGAAGTGATGCAAGGAGGGAAGAGTATATGGAGAAAAAGAGAGAAGTTAAGAGAGTGGTGAAGCAATGTAAAAAGAGAGCAAATGAGAGAGTGGGTGAGATGTTATCAACAAATTTTGTTGAAAATAAGAAAAAGTTTTGGAGTGAGATTAACAAGTTAAGAAAGCCTAGAGAACAAATGGATTTGTCAGTTAAAAATAGGAGAGGAGAGTTATTAAATGGAGAGTTAGATGTATTGGGAAGATGGAAGGAATATTTTGAGGAATTGTTAAATGTTGATGAAGATAGGGAAGCTGTGATTTCGTGTATAGGGCAAGGAGGAATAACATCTTGTAGGACTGAGGAAGAGCCAGTTGTGAGTGTGGGGGAAGTTCGTGAGGCAGTAGGTAAAATGAAAGGGGGTAAGGCAGCCGGGATTGATGGGATAAAGATAGAAATGTTAAAAGCAGGTGGGGATATAGTTTTGGAGTGGTTGGTGCAATTATTTAATAAATGTATGGAAGAGGGTAAGGTACCTAGGGATTGGCAGAGAGCATGCATAGTTCCTTTGTATAAAGGCAAAGGGGATAAAAGAGAGTGCAAAAATTATAGGGGGATAAGTCTGTTGAGTGTACCTGGTAAAGTGTATGGTAGAGTTATAATTGAAAGAATTAAGAGTAAGACGGAGAATAGGATAGCAGATGAACAAGGAGGCTTTAGGAAAGGTAGGGGGTGTGTGGACCAGGTGTTTACAGTGAAACATATAAGTGAACAGTATTTAGATAAGGCTAAAGAGGTCTTTGTGGCATTTATGGATTTGGAAAAGGCGTATGACAGGGTGGATAGGGGGGCAATGTGGCAGATGTTGCAAGTGTATGGTGTAGGAGGTAGGTTACTGAAAGCAGTGAAGAGTTTTTACGAGGATAGTGAGGCTCAAGTTAGAGTATGTAGGAAAGAGGGAAATTTTTTCCCAGTAAAAGTAGGCCTTAGACAAGGATGTGTGATGTCACCGTGGTTGTTTAATATATTTATAGATGGGGTTGTAAGAGAAGTAAATGCGAGGGTTTTGGCAAGAGGCGTGGAGTTAAAAGATAAAGAATCACACACAAAGTGGGAGTTGTCACAGCTGCTCTTTGCTGATGACACTGTGCTCTTGGGAGATTCTGAAGAGAAGTTGCAGAGATTGGTGGATGAATTTGGTAGGGTGTGCAAAAGAAGAAAATTAAAGGTGAATACAGGAAAGAGTAAGGTTATGAGGATAACAAAAAGATTAGGTGATGAAAGATTGAATATCAGATTGGAGGGAGAGAGTATGGAGGAGGTGAACGTATTCAGATATTTGGGAGTGGACGTGTCAGCGGATGGGTCTATGAAAGATGAGGTGAATCATAGAATTGATGAGGGAAAAAGAGTGAGTGGTGCACTTAGGAGTCTGTGGAAACAAAGAACTTTGTCCTTGGAGGCAAAGAGGGGAATGTATGAGAGTATAGTTTTACCAACGCTCTTATATGGGTGTGAAGCGTGGGTGATGAATGTTGCAGCGAGGAGAAGGCTGGAGGCAGTGGAGATGTCATGTCTGAGGGCAATGTGTGGTGTGAAGATAATGCAGAGAATTCGTCGTTTGGAAGTGAGGAGGAGGTGCGGGATTACCAAAACTGTTGTCCAGAGGGCTGAGGAAGGGTTGTTGAGGTGGTTCGGACATGTAGAGAGAATGGAGCGAAACAGAATGACTTCAAGAGTGTATCAGTCTGTAGTGGAAGGAAGGCGGGGTAGGGGTCGGCCTAGGAAGGGTTGGAGGGAGGGGGTAAAGGAGGTTTTGTGTGCGAGGGGCTTGGACTTCCAGCAGGCATGCGTGAGCGTGTTTGATAGGAGTGAATGGAGACAAATGGTTTTTAATACTTGACGTGCTGTTGGAGTGTGAGCAAAGTAACATTTATGAAGGGATTCAGGGAAACCGGCAGGCCGGACTTGAGTCCTGGAGATGGGAAGTACAGTGCCTGCACTCTGAAGGAGGGGTGTTAATGTTGCAGTTTAAAAACTGTAGTGTAAAGCACCCTTCTGGCAAGACAGTGATGGAGTGAATGATGATGAAAGTTTTTCTTTTTCGGGCCACCCTGCCTTGGTGGGAATCAGCCGGTGTGATAATAAAAAAAAATATATATATATATATATATATATATATATATATATATTATATGCAAACAATCGCAGATGGGCGATCTTAGCTATGCAGGACAAGCCATGGGGGGGTGGAAATCTTTAGCTCAAGTACTTTCACACTTCTCAATGCGTCATCAGGAGCTGTGCAATTTTGCAAGGGAGCAACCAAAGCAGGGAGAGAGGTCTCATAATAGCGTAGGTGTCACCGTCCACGGTTACCCTTAGTGTGTGAAAGTCTAAAATTTATAAAATTACTTGATTTCATCATTGATTTCTCAGTCAAAAAAACATTTTATTAAAGAATTTTGCCACCATTAGACAAACTGGTAATGAGGAACTTATATTCTCGAGAGATTTAAAAAATTCTCTCCTATAATTAGTACAAAATTATATATATTAAAATGAAGACTGATTAGTAAAAGTTACCTTGTATAAGCTGAGACAGATCATCAACAGCTGACTTCATATCTGCAACAACATAAGAGAAAAAATATGAGATACTTTTTGCAATTATGATTATTGCAGTAACATATTGCAAATAAATCTAATAAAAAATAAACAGTTTAATTACGATTCATTTAATGTTATAGTGGGTCAACCACCAAGGAAATAAAGATGTGGAACTGTCATAGCTGTATCCCAGTACCATGATGGTACCTACCAAAGGAAAAAACAGGAAAAATGGGAGGATAAATCTTTAGGTTTCTAACCAATCGAACACAAAGAGCAATGGTAGAGTTGAGGCGGAGACTGGCAGAGTGTGCAGCTCTGTTCTACAAGGCACAGTACTCGCCCCCATCTTGTGCCTCATCCTCATATCAGACAATGACAGATGTAAACCACAGCACCGCGTCTTTGCAGACAATACAAGAATATGCACGAGGGCGTCATCCATTTTAGACATAGCAAATCTACGGTGTCCCGTAGCACAATTGCTAGTACTCTTAGCTCACACACTGAGGTCTTTGGTTCAGTCTCCGGTATGGGTGGAAACATTAGGACGTGTTCCTTTAAGACACCTGCTATCTATGTTCATTTATCAGTAAAATAGGTACCTGGGCGTTAGTTGACTGGTGTGGGTCGCATCCTGGGACAATACTAACCTAATATGCGGGAAATGCTCTGCATATCCAGGTAAACTCTATTTAATAACAAGTGGCTTTCTATGTAGTAGTATGTCATTGATGGCAGCTATGGTCTGTATACCTTGTACATGTACTTGTAAAAAATAAAGATTTGATTATTAATTTATTATTATTATTATATAAACTAAGTTTTCCATTGGACAACGGAAAACAGTATGACCTTCAGTGAGGACAAATTTTAGTTACTGTGTTATTAGAAACTTAAGGGAATAATAGCTAGAACGGTTCACGAAGTCGTATAACAAGAATGAAAGAAAATTAGAGAACGATTTTGGTTTGAATCCATGGCGAGTGAGTCTTAAAATTCATCACAATAAAGCTAAAACACTAACGTGAAGGACCTTGTAGTGATAACATCAGAGGTTCTCACCTTCAAGAATCACAACATCAGAGGATCTCATCTTCAAGAATCACAACATCAGAGGATCTCACCTTCAAGAATCACAACATCAGAGGACCTCACCTTCAAGAATCACAACATCAGAGGATCTCACCTTCATGAATCACAACAGAGGATCTCACCTTCATGAATCACAACATCAGAGGACCTCACCTTCAAGAATCACAACATCAGAGGTTCTCACTTCATGAATCACAACATCAGAGGTTCTCACCTTCATGAATCACAACATCAGAGGTTCTCACCTTCATGAATCACAACATCAGATGATCTCACCTTCAAGAATTACAACATCAGAGGACCTCACCTTCTAGAATCACAACATCAGATGATCTCAGTTTCAAGAATCACAACAACAGAGGATCTCACCTTCATGAATCACAACATCAGAGGTTCTCACTTTCAAGAATCACAACATCAGAGGGGTGTGGGGGTGGAGACTGGAAGCAGCGAGGTGGTGACCGTGTGGGTGTCGATGACCCATTGTGGGGGGGGATGTGTGGGGTGGCTGAGTGTGCAGTTGTTAGTGTGGGTGGCTACATGACCAGGTATGTGAGCCATGAGAGCATGGGTAAGGCGTGAGTGTGTGGGTTGTTTGCATCTGAAACTGAGGGTAAGATGTGGGAGTGAAGCCATGGAGGAGGGCAATATGTGGTCGTCAGGTAGTGGGGGGAGAGGTGGAGGTGTGGGCAGGGGTTCAGGGGTGATTGTATAGGTAGGATGCTTGGGTGGGGGGATTGTTGGTGGAGGTGCAGCGAGGGAGCGTGGCCACGGGAGAGGGGTTGGTGGACGTGCAGCGAAGGAGCGTGGCCACGGGAGAGGGGTTGGTGGAGGTGCAGCGAGGGAGCGTGGCCACGGGAGGGGGATGTTGGTGGAGGTGCCGCGAGGGAGCGTGGCCACGGGAGGGGGGAGGTTGGTGGAGGTGCAGCCAGGGAGCGTGGCCATGCGAGGGGGGATGTTGGTGGAGGTGCAGCCAGGGAGCGTGGCCACGGGAGGGGGGATGTTGGAGGTGCAGCCAGGGAGCATGGCCATGGGAGGGGGGATGTTGGTGGAGGTGCAGCCAGGGAGTGTGACCACGGGAGAGGGGGAGGTTGGTGTTCCTTGTGTGAAGGCTTACTCAGCCCTGTAACAGCTTCAGACAGTATTACCAAGGCTGGCTCCTCCTCAGGAAAATTAATGAATAGAAAAAGAAATGATAATTCACAAAGATAAACACTTTATTATTTATTAATGCAAAGATAAAACAGTGAAACATGAAGGTGTATCCTATTTGAAAGAAAAATGAAAATGAAATGAAAAAATGACATTTGAATTCAACGCTAATATGTACAGTTATACTGGAGTGTCTGGTTGAGGTTGACACCGTCTTGTAGAAATTGTAGCCATTGCTGATGTGGGGGGGGGGTCACAGGTGTTGGTGATAACTCAATGGCTAGTTCTTCACAGAGTCTATAGCCTTTAATAGTCCAGATGACAGGAAAGCAGGTTCTTTACCACTACAAAGATGAGGGGTTGTTGTCTGCTGTCGCCTACAGTTAATCAGGTAGGTAGATCCAAAAACTGACATCTCCGGACTTTTGCAAAAGTCCTTCTCCATCAACACTTTTCGTTGGTTGGCAGGTGACCCGATCTGTCATTCCAAGCTGGAAAGATAGACAGGTTACCCACTGCTTAAGAAATCACTCTCCATGATAAGTACAATACCTAAAAGACGTGGTGATAATCAAAACATCTAACATGGAGATCAAGGCTGAAAGAACTAAGTTTATTATTGATCAAAAGTGAAGCTTTCAACCAATAAGTCCACTAGAATAGGAGCAGAGGCTTTCACTTACAGTTGTGCTGGGAGCTGTGAGTGGAGTGATTACTGTTTGGCCGGAGCCCCACACGTCACCTTTCGGGGTGGGGAGAAACAGGGGGGAGGGGATAGTGGGAGCTAGACTGACCCTACCTTAACAAGCAGCCGGCAATCAAACTATCATCACCATATACTCGCTTGCTACTCCTATCTGTTGAACTTTTCCCTCACACTCCCCCATACCAGGACTTAAAGAAGAATAAGCGAGGAAAAAGTTCTAACTCGTGGAAGTCGCGTAAGGCACCAAATCTTCTACTGACTGTCACGACTTAACCAGTCAGAGAAATAATTGGATGAACCATTGATAAACACAATATGGAACTTGAAAGCTTGGAGTCCACCTCAAGAGGCGACTGTTGGATCCCTTAAAAGTTTCTAGGTATATCAAAGATTTGTGATCCGTCTCTAAAATGAATTCTTTTCCCAGTAAATAAAATTTGAGTTTGGAGATACCCCACACAAGGGCTAAACATTCCTTTTCTATGGCGGAGTATCTCGTTTCTGCAGGAAGGAAGTTTTAGATTTTAAAAATATACAGGAACTAGGAGTGTGTATTTTGTGCAGCAAGCACCTGACACCTATTGCAAGAATTATACTTCTTTGTAACCTGAGAGTACATGCTTGGCCAAAAATAAGTGTGCTTGAGTTTATGCCACGTTTACGATGAGCCAAGTGTTCGGTCAATGGCAAATCATGAGCCATTTGAAGAACAGTTCGAATCTTAATCTTTAGCCAGGTTAGTGCACTCCGTAACAATACTCTTCACAGAATGAGAAGATACTTCCAAACTTTGAAATGTAAGGCACAAATAATAGTTACTCAGTCTTTTCTAGTTTCTTTTTATTTAAAAGCTTAAATACTTCAGATATTCATAAATATCTATTAAATATCACTTTGTCAGAAACTTTAATTCACACAAGAAAACTCTTAAATAGAATGTACATCATAGACCCCCTCTGGAGACTGTCAATATGGTCACTACACTTGCTAATGATCAGAGGAATATTACTGCTTCCTCTATAATGACATTATTTGTACGTGAGTATATACATTGAGAATGGACACCTTCACTGAGTAACTCCCTGGCATAAGGAATATATCACTTAAAGTTCTAAACTTGACACAGGCCGTCACATCGTAAACTGAAGGTAACAGTGTATAACTGTCCGCAGACTTCACTTCTGAATAAGTGAGAATAAGGTGGAGTACTGGAGGGGTAGCTCAGTCAATGCACACTGAGTCGGCAGGGAGAACGAACTGAATTAACACAGTTAATCCCTACATGACATCAACTCGCCAAAGGGGAGAGAGAATAGGAGGCTAAACTACCCTCCAAGGACATACCTTGTTTCAACTCTTAGCCAACTGTTACCTACCTACCCAAAACATTACTCAAAATGCATAAATATGTATATATATATATATATATATATATATATATATATATATATATATATATATATATATATATATATATATATATATATATATATATATATATATATATATATATATATATATATATATATATATATATATATATATATGTATATATATATATATATATATATATATATATATATATATATATATATATATACATCATACCCGGGTATATTCCTAAATCAGATAATATTATAAGCTAGTGGAATCGTTAATTTAGCTAATATTAAAGAAACCCCGAGTATAATATTAAGTGGATAATACATACAAATTAATCTCATTATGACCTTGGTCATAACAACATGGTTTAGGAACAACAAGGAGAGAATAATCTATCCCTGAAGAATGAGATTTAAATAATTTATATAAGATACCATTAATATATTAAAACTTATGAGATACATATCTCCCATGGATAACTTTCTTGTTAAAAGCTTGATTATGACAATCTCAAAGTAAAGGGCAATTGCACTGTAAATTGACAGTCATCCTTGGACATAAAATCTGGGAAAATAAAAGGACTTACGGTGGGAGGAGAGGAGGTAGGAGAAGCCGGGGTTATGGTCTGAGTCCTAGTCAAGACATTGAGAGTGCCGGAGGCAATACCCTTACTTTCACCTGACGAGTGGACAGGTGATCCTGCTACCTCACTCTCGAGAGCAGTATCATCTGTTTCCACCCCCAAATGAACAGTACGAGACAATGCAGCTTCCAGTGTGGAATTGTTAAGGGGCTTATTTAACTTGCAAGGAAGAGGAGCTGGAAAACTTAGATCCACGGGTGGTGACGAAAGATCCGCCTCGGAAGGAAGAACCGCACCTTTAATGTTACCCACTATTATAGAACAAGTAATTGGGGCTAGTACCGCATTAGTCCAGCCGGTGAACCACTTAGTTTTCAAGTAACAACCTATTGTAGGGAAAGTATTTTCACGACCCAAGTAATCTGAAAGAATAGAGGACACACGAGAGATTTTAACGTAAGGGAACAGTTTGTCCGAAATTACCATGCATATACATCCAGTGTCACGTAATATGTCTGAGACTTTTATACCATTAACTGTTCCTGAACAGAAGGGTGCTTGGTCATTACCTTCAACAAAACATCTACCAACTTTCTCTATTTTCTTGGAAGGATAACCTGGATGTTTATGTCCGATACCACCACACCGATGACATGTTGGTATAATAGCTGGTGACTGTTTCTACTGTAGGCTTCTTAATCTTTGGTTCAGGTGAACCATTGCCCTTAAGGCTCGATCCCTTTAGGTCTTTATAGGAATTGTGAGCCTCAGCATACAAGTCAGCGGCCTCAGCAACTTCCTCAACTTTAATCAGGTTATGTTCTCTAATGAATGTTCATATCTGGTGGGGAAGAGCTGTCAGGAACTGGTCAGCAACCATGAAGTCTCTAAGAGATTCATAACTGTGATCAATTCCTGAGCTCCCTATCCAAAAGTCGAACAAACAAAAGAGTGCTACCTGTAACTGCTGAAAGTTCTGGCCAGGCTGTAAGGTGGCATATCTGAAATCTTCCCTATAAGAATTTGTGGGTTTTTTTTGATATGCTTTAAGGATTGCCTTCTTCAGTAGGTTATAATTACATATGATATCCTGCGACAAAGTTGCATAGATATTCAAGGCTGTACCAGAAAATAACATTCCTAACCTGGTAGCCCAGGTGTCAGCAGGCCATTCACAGAGGGTAGCGGTATTTTCAAACCTGATAATGTATGAAGTTATGTCTCCCCCCTCTGTGAAGGGAGGTAAATTAGGTGTTGGAATATGTGCACTGACTGCACGTTGTTCAATTACTCCTTCCTCTAATTGTTGTTGTGTAAAAGTTAACTTTTTATTCTCTAATTCAAGGCGAGTGATTGTCTGCATCGCTATTGGGCCGTGCAGACCCCCTTGCCTGACGCTCCTCAGTAACCTGACAGCTGTGGTACGAGGAGGTGTTGTGCATTCGCTGCCTGGATGAGGTAGAGTGCGGACGTGCTTTGCACCCCTCTACTGTTTCCCAGACGAGCTAATCAGTCAACGACATGGCGCCAGGTGTGCGCAGGAGAGTGAATACTGTGGGCATTGAACTTATTAGTGGGGCTTTAACACCTACGTCAGTCGATGTGTTATTGCCCAAAATTATACGAGAGACATATGGCATCAGAGACGAGGATTTATATGGAGTGGCACTGAACGGTGTATATAGAATTTTCGTGAAAGTGCTAACTGCTCAAGTATACGAGGCTTTGGTTGATCGTTACCAAGATGTCAGCATTACTGTAACACCGGCAGTGAGGGTCAAGTTGATTGATGTATCACGACATTATTCGTGGGTTAAGCTCCGCAACGTGCCTTTTGAGGCTGATGAGGTAGATATTCGAAATGTTTTCGAACGTTATGGAACTGTACATCTGGCCCAACCTGGCAAATGGGTAAAAGGTGCTTACACAGGATTTCCTGAGGGTTCTTTTAATCTCAAGATGACGCTTAGGCATCCTATACCCTCGTATGTATATCTCGAAGAGTTTAGAACCCAGGTAATGGTAGCGTATGCGGGGCAGAGACGTACGTGCCGACTGTGTGGCGAATTTGACCATATGGCGGCAGACTGTGGCAAGCGGAGTATGGCTCCTGGGCCGGCAAGGGGCGGAGCACCTGCGCATGAGCACCCGATGCCTAAGGAAGAACGGGGGCAAGGAGGAGGGCGTGGTCGCATGTGGAGTGAAGAGGTAGTGGCTCCTCCAGTGGAATCGGAAGAAGTGGTGATCCATGAATCACCTGGCCCATCAACAGTGGCTCCTGGGCCGGCAAGGGGCGGAGCACCTGCGCATGAGCACCCAATGCCTAAAGAAGAACGGGTGCAAGGAGGAGGGCGTGGTCGCATGTGGAGTGAAGTGGTGGTGGCTCCTCCTGGGGAATCGGAAGAAGTGGTGATCCATGAATCACCTGGCCCATCAACAGTACAGTTGTCAAGTGAGGAGGTACAGGAGGGCGCAGCAGTGAAGGCTATTGAGGAGGAGTTGGAGACGGTGATACAGGCTATGTTACAGTCTACGGAGGTGGAGAGTTACAGCGAACAAGACCCTGGGATCAGGGCAGAAGGTGTGTGTGGGGAAGGGGAGGATCAGGTGGCACCTGTTGTGGACAGTGCGAGTGCCATGGAGGGGCATGGAGGCGGATTAAGGGTGGTAGAGGTGGAAGTCCATTGTGCTGGCTCCCAGGACTCAGATATGGAAACTGAGGGAGCTACAAGGAAAAGGGCAGCAGCGTCAGATTCGGACGATGTTCTGACACCGGCGCAAAGGCCGGGGAAAAAGACATGGGGTTATGGTACCCAGAGTGACTCTGCGAGAGGGCCACAACAGAAGGGGGGGGATGGTTGGGAAGGAGGGGGGAATCTGTGGCAAAGGCACAGTCCAGGGAAACGGTCTGAAAGGGAAGAATCTTGACATGAGGCGGGGAAGGAAACCTTAAACTGGCCTCAGGTGTGTAACAATAAATATTAATGGTCTGTGTGATGGTGTTAAACGGGAGTGCTTCAGGATGTTTTTGAATAGGTATAAGGTTGACGTAGCTTTTGTGCAGGAGCACAATTTTAAGCTTGGTCGTGAATTAGTGGTGCCTGGGTATCAGGCTTATGTGTTGCCGTCTGAGCGTTTAAAAGGAGGAGTGGGTGTGTTGATCAGGGAGGCGGGCCCGTTTGTATTGCATAGGAAAGAGGGGGGGGAGGGGGGAGAGTATTACGTGTGGAAGGATGGTGGATGGGAGAGAGAGTGGCGTTTGTGTGTGTGTATGCCCCAGCAGAAAGTGACGTGAAAGTGAAGATGGATTTTGTGCGGGAGGAGCTCGTGTATTACCTACGCACGTTACCGTCTGTCGCGATTGTGGGGGGGGATTGGAATTGTGTAATTAAGAAGACAGACGTGGAACCCAGAGGAGTGGGATATTTTTCCTCAGTCTTGGGGGGCCTGCTTAGAGATCTTCAGTTACGTGATGCTTTCGGGGGAGGTCTGTGGGAGGTGGAACATACGTTTATAAGAAGGGGATATGCGGCTCGTTTGGACAGGTTATATTTATCTCGGAGGGTTTTGGTAGAGTCTTTTAAAACTATAGAGATGGTGTCTTCCGATCATAGGGCGGTATTAGTGGAGGTGGGATGGGATGCTTTGGCTCGTAGGCAGGGAAGTTATTGGAAACTGAACACGATGGTTTTGGGGGATAGGGAGGGAGTGGAAGCGTTTGCAATATTTTGGGAACAGCTCTGTGCCGACAGAAGAACTGAGGAAGACGTGGTAGGATGGTGGGATAGTGTGGCTAAGTTACGAATACGTCATTTTTATGTGAGGGAGGGCAAACGCATTAATCAATTGCGGTATGGTTTGTCAAATTACTTAGAATCTAGATTACGGAATTGTTACGAGGGGGGGGCGGTGGCCGGGGTGTACCCGGTGGAGGATATACACATGTTGAAGGACAGAATACGGGATTTGCAAGAAGAACGTTTTGCAGCTGTACGGGTACAGGCGGGGTTAGACAAAGTACTCTGGGGCGACAAGCCATCAGCTTGTGTGCTGCGAGGACAGAAGGTACGACAGCGAACGACTACAATACCGGGTTTGCAAGTCATGTCTTCTGTGGGGGGTTTTAGAGAGGGTCAGGTATTAAGGGGCACCAAGGGGATGAGTGCATATGCAGATAGATGGTTTGAGGAATACGGGAAAAGTAGTGGGGTGGATGGTGAGGTTCTTGGGAAGGTATGTGAGTATGTGCCGTGCAAACTGGGGAGGAGTGATCGGGAGGCACTGGGTGGGGTCATTGAGGAGGGGGAAATATGGAGAGCCCTTATGGACATGAGGAAGGGTAAGGCACCCGGGATCGATGGTTTACCTAGCGAATTTTATGTACAGCACTGGGGTCTGCTTAGGGGTTTCCTAGTAAGGTTAATGAATGCCATGAAAGACGGAGGTAAGATGGGAGAATCTCAGGCAACGGCGGTGGTGGTGTTGGTCCCAAAGGGTAAACAGCAGAGTACCCTTCGGGATTATCGAGCCATTTCATTGCTTTGTGCTGATTATAAATTATTTGCGAAAATTCTTGGGAATCGGCTTAAATGTGTTGTGGGGAGGGTCGTGTTTGAGTCTCAGTTTGGTTTACCTGGTAGGTCAATGAGCGTGGGCCACGGGATTATCAAGGGGTTCCTGGAGGACATGGAAAGGGAAAGAGGAGCGTTGGTGGCGTTGGATTGGCAAGGGGCTTATGATAGGGTGGAAAGAAAGGCTTTGAGGGATATTCTCCTACGACAGGGGTTTGGCGAAGAAATAGTGGGGTGGGTGGATATGTTGTACTCAAACGCGAAGGTAAGGGTGCAAATCAATGGGTGTGTGGGGGGGGGGAGTCAACATGGAGCGGGGTCTTCGGCAGGGATGTCCTTTATCACAAATATTGTTTGCATGTGTTCAGGATCCCTTTTATAGGATGGTGGAGGATCGTCTAAGGACGGGGGGGAGGGATGGTGAGCTGAAGCCGTGGCCTGGTTTGGTGGGCTATGTTGATGATACCACTATTTTGGCAAGTGAGGAGACACGGTTAGGACTTTTGGGGCAAGTTGTACACACTTTTGGGAGAGCTACTGGGATGAAGGTAAATCTGGCAAAGTCAATGATCATGGGGCTGGGAGAGTGGACAGAGAGATTAGATTGGGGATGTGATGTTGTGCAGCGGAGGACCGGGAGTCTGAAAATCTGCGGTGTCATGTATGAGGCTGACCTGAGTGCTGCAAGGGTTAGCAATTCGAATAGGATGGTGGAACAGGTGCAGCGACGGTTGGGAATGCTGCGACCTCACCATTTAACCCTTAGGCAGCGTGTAATTGTCATCAATGTATTACTATATAGTAAAGTCTGGTTTGTTTCGGCTGTGATGCCGTTAACAGGAACGGCGATCACGAGTATTCTTAGAATGGTGTTCAAATTTTTGTGGGGTTCAGGGTGCAACTGGTTGCGAAGGGAGGTAGTAACATTGCCGGTATGTAGGGGAGGGTTGGGTTTGTTGGACTTGAGAAAGCGCGTGAAATGTGTGTTTATTAAGAGGGAAGTGATGAGTGCAGGTGGATGGAGGGAGGGTCAGCTAGATAAGGTACATGCTCACCTGAGGAAATGGTATGGAGGGGCGGAAATGAAGGAATGCGAGACAGTGTTACGCGCCTTAATGTTAGCCAGGGAACCAGGAAAAGTAAAGGTGGGAACTTTGTGTAAATTGTTAGAGAGACATGTAGTGGCGCCGGTTGAAGGGATCTACCCCATGTATGCATGGGATGTAATATGGCGAAGATTTAGTAAATTAAGGATAAGACCTAGGGCGCGTGAGGTTATGTACCGTTTCCTGCATGGGATTTTGCCAACGGGAGCGATGCTCCGAGATAGGAGGGTTATTGAGGGTGGGGGGTGTGGCAGATGTGGAGGGGAAGAGACTGCGTATCATGTCGTCTATTTTTGTGAAGGTTTGGAGTGCATCAGGGTATGGATGCGTAAGGTAGTGGTGAGGGTGGGGGGTCAAGGTGTGGCGGTATTGCGAGCGTTGAGTCTTGATATGAGTGGTGTGGAGGGGAGTGTGGTAAGAGGTTTAGCATATGTCATCGTGGACTACATATATGTTTTATGGGGTATGAGGGGGAAGGTGGGTGGGGATGTGCTGAGAAGGACTTTGGCGGCGACGTTTTATCGAACTTTGTGTCGCAACAGAGACATTTTTGGGAAAAGGTGGGAAGAGTATTTTTCTGAGGGTTATAGAGGACTAACAATAGGGAATTTATTGGCGTTATAAGGGGCTTTAACTGCCGGGGTGAGTGGGTTGGTAAAAGGGGGGGGGGGTTCAGGGGATTTCAACGGGCTCACAGCCTTGGGAATGCAGTGATGTGGTTGGGTGTGATTGGACGTACTAGTGTGTGACCAGATGAGAGGTTGTGCAAGATAAGTTTTGCTTAGTTCCCTTGATGGGGAAGGTGTAAGGAGCAGATTAAATATATAACGTGTATTAATGTATAACCTATAAATTATATAACATGTATATTTCTTTGGTAGCGTATTATGTTCCACTTGCACTGGTATTGCAATTGAATTTGAATTTTCTTGAGAGGGTTTTCCTTTCACTATTTCCTTGAAGCACTGAGTTATTTTTGTTTTTATTGTAACGTGGTCCAGCATCAGTTTTGGTAGTAATTACCTATTATTATTGTTCTTATTTAAGGTATTGTAATTTTGGTAGTCCTGTACCATTCATGGTTGTAAATAATGTTTCCTCAAGTGACATGTGTCATAATAATCCTAAATTGAGGATAATTAATGTCATGATTATTCAGGTTGGTGATAGGGTTAGTTTTCAATGTGTGTGTGAGTGGGGGGGGGGAGGGATGATGGGTCACCTGTGTTGCAGCACAGGTTTCTTAATAAGGCATATTGTAGGTCTGGTGTATTTGTTGCGAGTGGTATTATGGGTGATTGTCATTAAGCTTGGAGCATTATTGTGTTGAGGTTGTAATTTTAGGAGTTTTATTAATAGCCATTTTGTGGCCTTTGTTATTATAACTTTATTCCTTCTTAAATTGTGATATGTTATAAAAACTTGTATATAGTAGACTGTCAGATGTTGCCTGGATTGTTTTGTGTTTATATATTGTTTTACTGATGTTGTCCTTGATCATTTTTTTTATATATGTACCTATTAATATTTTTACATGAAGTTTTAAATAAAATTTAAAAAAAAAAAAAAAAAAAAATTCAAGGCGAGATATTTCACGATCTTTCTGTCTCTCTCGCAGTTCATTCTCTCTAGCTTTTTCCTCAACTTCTCTATCTTTTACTTTTTCCTCAAATTCTCTTAACCTAACTTGTTCCTCACGTACTTTAGCTCCCTCCTCACGATCAAGTCTATCACGCTCCTTTTTGTCTTCTCTCTCTCTTTCTAACTGTCTATCTTGATTTCACCTTTCAATTTTCTCTCTCTCCTTTTTCTCCTCTCTTTCAAGGTTCTCTCACTCCTTTCTTTCTCTTTCTTGGATCTTAGCGCTAATGAAAGCTTCTAAATTCTTCCCCGTTATTCCTAACTTACTCCCAGTGTTCATCCAAAACTGGTATTCCTCCATACTTGCAAGAATAATTTAAACTACCAGGGGGAAATAAAATGGATATATCAAAGAAAACGGAGGGTTCAATTCCTGCTCCGCTCAAACTGTAAATAAATCGGAGGGTTCGATCCCTGCTTCGATTAAACAGTATGTGTGAATGAAAATGGAGGGTTCTATGCCGGCTCCGAGCAAACAGTAAGTAGAAAGGGGTCCCTTGACCATTCAATCTTCTCACCAACAAATCAAGAGTGCCCTACGACAGTTCCCTTGATATAATAAAGAGCTCAATGAAACAACTTGTCACTGGAAAATCTCGGGTTCCTAGAGTCTGTTCCTCCAAATCGTTTCAAGCTCAAAAAATAAAGGTGACAGAATTAAGTAGTACATCCTGCCTTGGCTTGACTTACAATAAATTGCACCTGGGGGTGCAGCCAGAGAGCGTGGCCAAGGGAGGGGGAAGGTTGGTGGGGGTGCACCCAGGGAGCATGGCAATGGGAGGGGGAGGTTGGTGGGGGTGCAGCCAGTGAGCGTGGCCATGGGAGGGGGTAGGTTGGTGGGGGTGCAGCCAGAGAGCATGGGTGTGAGATGGGGGAGGCTGGTGGGGGTGCAGCCAGGGAGCATGACCATGGGAGGGGGGAGGCTGGTGAGGGTGCAGCCAAGGAGCGTGGCCATGGGAGGGGGGAGCATGGTGGGGGTGCAGCCATGGAGCGTGGCCACAGGAGGGAGAGGTTGGTAGGGGTGCAGCCAGGGAGCATGGCCACGAATAGGGGAGGTTGGTGGGGGTGCAGCCAGGGAGTTGACCACAGGAGGGGGCAGGTTGGTGGAGGTGAAGCCAGGGAACGAGGCCACGGGAGGGGGGACGCTGGTAGGGGTGCAGCCAGGGAGCGTGGCCACGGGAGGGGGGAGGCTGGTGGGGGTGCAGCCAGAGAGCATGGCCACAAAAGGGAGGAGATTTGTGTACGCTGGGAGGCAGTTGAACAGTCTCGGGCCCCTGACACGGGTGCAGCCAGGGAGCGTGGCAATGGGAGGGGGAGGTTGGTGGGGGTGCAGCGAGGGAGCATGGCCACAAGGGGGGGAGGTTGGTGGGGGTTCAGCCAGGGAGCGTGGCCATGGGAGGGGGAGGTTGGTAGGGGCGCAGCCAGGGAGCATGGCCACGGGAAGGGGGAGATTGGAGGGGGTGCAGCCAGAGAGCATGGCCACGGAAAAGCGGGAAGTTGGTGGGGGTGCAGTTAGGGAGCGTTGCCATGGGAGGGGGAGGTTGGTAGGAGGTTGGGGTACAGCCAGGAAGCATGGCCACGAGAGGTGGGAGGTTGGTGGGGTGCAGCCAGGGAGCATGGCCATGGGATGGGGGAGGTTGGTAGGGGTGCAGCCAGGGAGCATGGCCACAGGAGGTGGGAGTCTCCTGGGGGTGCAGCCAGGGAGCATGGCCATGGGAGGGGTGATGTTGCTGGGGGTGCAGCCAGGGAGCATGGCCACGGGATGGAGGAGGTTCGTGGGGGTGCAGCCAGGGAGCGTGGCAACGAGAGGGGGAGGTTGGTAGGAGTGCAGCCAGGAAGCGTGGCCACGTGAGGGGGGAGGTTGGTGGGGTGCAGCCAGGGAGCATGGCCATGGGAGGGGAAGGTAGGTAGGGGTGCAGCCAGGGAGCATGGCCACAGGAGTGGTGAGTCTGGTGGGGATACAGCCAGGGAATGTGGCCACGGGAGGGGTGATGTTGGTGGGGGTGCAGCCAGGGAGCATGGCCATGCGAGGGGGGAGGTTGGTGGGGGTGCAGCCAGGGTGCGTGGCCACTGGAGGGGATGTTGGTCAGGGAGCAGCCAGGGAGCATGGCTGTTATATCTTTGAAATTGGTCATCCTGTGTTATTTAACTATTATAAGAGAATGTGTTCATCACTTAATATTATAGCGCGAAAGTCCCCGTTTATAGCTAAAATAGAGACTTTCGGCGTTATATTATTATCTGTTAATATATGAAAAATACCATGGTATTATCGCTATTATCGTTATTATCACTATTATTGTTATTATCACTATTATTTTACTATTATGGTTAGGTAGGATTTCTTGTGTATATAGAGTTTAAGTCTCGGAACCATCCGGTGAATTGTTCAGTTGTTTATGTCCGGCTGGCTGACGTGGCTCAGCTGATCCAACCTGACGACACGTCAACAGACTGGCAAGTAGTCAATCTGCTCCCAGCTCTAGCCCTGACAACTGATCGTATATCGGCTCTTACGGTGTACAGTTGAATGGTTTTGAGAATTGGACTCTAGAGCTGACTCACTTTGTTCCTCATTACTCTGAAAGATTCTTTTGATATTTATATTCTTGGTCAATTCAGTAATCCATAGATACTTTACGGCCAGATTCAAAGGTCTTGTTAAATCTTGTACCTTTTGTATTTTGAGTCTACAGTCTTGTTAAGAAAGAGACGTAAATATTAATGAGGACTTAGATACAGGAAGAATAATTAATCTTCCTTATTAATGTGACATTTCCATGATTTTGAACTAAATGTATATGGTAATTTTATTGTACAAAGTATTAAGTTAAATTAACTACAAAGAGAAGATAAAGTATTGTATTTAAATACTTTAATAAATTTGAATATTATTCTATGGAGTTTCCCAGTTGAAATTATTTCCCCTAGACTCTAAAAGACCTTTAAAGAACTCGGATCCAAAAATCTTGTTACATAAGAAATAAATGGTAACAGGCCACATTCTGAAGTTCTTTAAAAAAAAATTCTTATTCGCAACAAATGGGGTACCCGTCCGGGATCTCTGTTGTTCTAAGACATTGATCAAAAGAACAATATTAAAGTTATATACTGGGAATTTATCTTTAGTTAATTTCGAAATATTGATCATGGAAGATCACATTAAAGAGTTATTTGAAGATTTAACATTGTCAAAGCTGGACTCCTTGAAACTTCAAACGTGCTGGCAGATAGCCCGTAAATTGGGAGTGCCATACGATAGATATTATACAGCCAATACCGTAAGGGCAATAATTAGAAACAAATTGTTTCCAGGGGCCTCTAACCATCATGTAGCAGGAGATTCTGACTCTGAAAGTTTAGTTTCTCAAGTAAGCTACCAGAGATATGAAGTATTGCAGGGTGCAGCCGCTGTTCGGCATTCGCCCGTTACTGAAGGAATTCCTATTAATGGTCAGCCTGGCCCTCGCCAAGGTGCACGTCCAAAGGAATATCCACATACCGCCAGTTCAGTTCCCTCATTTTCGATACCATCGGGGCATATTTCTCAAAGTCAGTTTGAGAAATTAGAGAGACTATTTTACAGACTGCTCAAATTGAGGCTCAGCGTAAATTAAATGAAGAAGACTTTCGAAGGGAAACTCTCCGCTATATAAGACAACAACAAGAAGGAAATGTGAGTGAAAGATGTACTGAATCCTCAAATGATTCTTTCAATATACAAAAAGCTGCATCTATGGTTCCAAGATTTAATGACGGAGATTTAGATACTTATTTTGAAGTCTTTGAGAATCAAGCACGTGCTATGAGCTGGCCCCAACAACACTGGGCAACCTTTTTACATACTTCATTGTCTGGTAAAGCTCAAAGTTGTACGGCTACGTTACCTTTTGAGAAAAATGTGGATTATGATTCTGTTAAGAAGACTATCCTAAAGGCTTATGATCTCCTCCCAGTAAGTTATCAAAAAACCTTTAGAGCATTAAAACGCCAGCCAACTCAGTCGTATGTAGATTTTGCACGTGAAAAGAAAATCGCTTTTGAGAGATGGTGTAGAGCTTCTAACTGTAAATCTATGGAAAGTCTTTCCCAATTGATCCTGCATGAGGATTTTTATAATAATTTACCAGAAGACTTGCATAGGTATTTGATTAGTTGCCCCATAGTAAATATACTAGAAACAGCCTCGCTCGCCGATAATTATGAAATATCTCAACAATTGATTGGCGAAACAAAAAGTAAGGAAACGGTGACTAAATATGCCCCTAAGAAAGGACGATCCAATCTTACAGAGATGCGTCGCATACAGAATCCTTACCAGACCTATGATGCCTCCACGCCCATCAATAATAAATTTAGATCTAACTCTAGGAAAAGTTCAAAACCACTAAGGCATAACATTGAGTTGAACTGCACTTATTGTAATAAGAAAGGGCATGTAAGGAAATACTGTTATTGGCTAGAGAGGATACCAGGAACGAGCGACTTCGTTTCCCAACTCAGGTAATAGCTTCATCGACTACTCAAAAGAAACTGAACCCTAGTACCGAACAAGGTTCACAAGAACGAATCAGTAGTTATTCTAGATGACTCAATACTAGAGCTGTTTCAGAAAAAGATATTCACTCAGCTATGAGTCCCTACTTTGCTAAAGTGAAAGTTGGAATAGACGAGACTCAATTAGTTGAAATTAATTCCTTCCGTGATACTGGAAGTTATTTAACATTGTTGAAGCAGGACATACTTCCCGTAAGTGATATGACTCGCACAAAGCTAGATGTCTTATTAGAAGCCTATGGAGGCGCCATTATAAGTCCTAAGTGAAGGCGAAGATTTAGGTCTCGATTTATTGTTCAGTCGATCCTTACAACCCGGATCTTCAAATCTGAAATATTCTATGATCGGCCCTTTTCAAGATTCTGATATTAAAATGCTATCGAAAGAAGATTTAATAAGGGATCAGTTCCTTGATCCATCCCTAGAGAAATTACGAGAGATAGCTATTACAGAAGACGACGCCCAAGACCTGGACAATTGTTACTATCTTGCTAATGGTATATTAATGAGAAAGGAAAAGTCTCTTTTGTCTTCCGACGATCATCTGGCTACCAGCAAACATCTAGTAGTGCTACCTAACACCTTTAGAGAATTGGCCATTAGTTTCGCCCACCATAGTCCCATGGGAGGACATTTGGGAGTAAAGAAAACGCTGGGCAAAATAGCCAAGCATTTTCATTGGCCCAGAATGAAGAAGACTGTGGAAAACTATCTAAAAGGTTGTCAAGTCTGTCAAGTGACCGGCAAACCTTCGCACACACCTCCACCAGTTCCCCTCATCCGATTCCCGTCAGTGGTGAGCCCTTCTCACGCCCGATAATAGATTGTGTTGGTCCGTTACCCAAGACTAAACAAGGGAATCAATATCTGTTTACAATTATGGATGTCGTTACTCGATATCCTGAGGCTATCCCTTTGAGAAAAATTAATTCTCGCATCATTGTTCGAGCTTTGCAAAAATTTTTCTCACAGGTGGGGATTCCCCGAATAATTCAATCCGATCAAGGTTCAAATTTTACCTCTAAGATGTTTCGCGATGCCTTATCTCGCCTCGGAATTAAGTCCGTATTTTCTGTTGCTTATCACCCTCAGTCGCAAGGAGCCCTCGAACGATTTCATCAAACATTAAAATCAATGATGAGAGCGTACTGCGAGCAGTTTTCCAGAGATTGGGACGAAGGAATACCATTCCTCTTGTTCGCCTTAAGGGAAAGTGAACAAGAAAGCCCTGGGTTCAGTCCATTTGAATTAATTTACGGACACCAAGTACGCGGCCCCCTCGCCGTACTAAAAGATTCATGGACCGGAAAATCAGAACCCTTGCTTAAAACAACTCCAACTCTAATGCAAAAGCATTTGTCACAACTGAGGGAATTAGCCTCAAAAAACTTAGCTAAGGCCCAATCCAAGATGAAGCATTGTTATGACAAACACACACGCTCTCGCTTCTTCAAACCAGGTGACAGTGTGATGGCACAGAAATTCTTACCTGGACATGCTCTGCAACCTAGATACGAAGGTCCTTTGGAAGTGATTGAGCGGCTCAATGAGGTAAATTATGTACTACAAACTCCAGGAAAGAGAAAAGCCAAACATACTTATCACATAAACCAACTTAAGGCTTACCACCCTAGTATCGTACCAGTTTCGACAATTCTTCCTTTAGCTGAAACCGAAAATGTAAGTCTGCCCAGCATCTCTAAAGCGATAGAAGTACGTTTAAAAAATTCAGAGACATTGCAATCTCTTGATACCTTTCTTATGGACCTTGATTTGAAGAAAGCCAAAGATATCAAAGACTTGATATTACGTTATGAGGTTTTATTCGATGACGTCCCTTGGTGTTGTACATTGGGAATTCACTACATAGGTGTACAAGGAGCAAAGCCTTGCAAACAGTCACCTTATAGGGCAAGTCCACTCATCAAGAAACATTAAACAAAGAAGTAGAATTTTTGTTGTCCCATGGACTCATAGAACGGAGTAAAAGTCCGTGGGCCTCGCCCTGTATATTAGTTCCCAAGCCTGATGGAACTTCTAGAATGTGTACTGATTATCGTAAGGTTAATGCTCTCACGGTACCAGATGGTTTCCCACTACCCCGTATTGATGATCTAATAGACAGAGTATCAGGAGCCGCCTATGTCACCTGCCTGGATTTATTAAGGGGCTATTACCAAGTGCCGCTTACCCAGCGAGCCCAAGAAATATCCGCATTTACTATACAAGGTGGATTATTCAATTATCGTGTTATACCCTTCGGGTTGTGTAACGCGGCCTCTACCTTTCAGCGCCTGATGAACCTGCTGACCAATGATTTAGAAGGAGTGGATGCATATTTAGATGATTTTGTTATATATAGCAATGAGTAGGAACAACATTTAATTCGCCTGGAAACCTTATTTAAGAAGTTAGAAAAGTACAACTTCACCATAAATTTAGCCAAGTGTCAGTTTGGACAAGCCAAGATTAAATACCTCGGTATTGTATAGGTCAAGGTGAGGTACGTCCTGTTGATGTAAAAGTTAGAGCCATTGCCGAGTTTCCTATCCCTCAAGATAGAAAGTCTATACAGAGGTTCCTTGGAATGACTGGTTATTATCGACGTTTCTGTCCTAATTTTTCTCAGGTTGCATCTCCTCTTACTGAGTTAACCAGTAGCAAGATGAAGTTTTGCTGGACGAAAGATTGTGAGATAGCTTTTAATCGGTTGAAGCCGTTGCTTTCTTTGTCACCCGTATTGAAAAGTCCTGACTTTAATCAACCCTTCTATTTACACATCGATGCCAGCGGTTATGCTGTGGGGGCGGTGTTACTTCAGAAATCCCACTCTAATGATATTTTGCATCCTATATCTTATATTTCTTCAAAGTTGAAACGTCACCAAAAGAATTACGCAACTGTAGAGAAAGAAGCACTTGCCCTAGTAATATCTTTGGAACATTTTGACATTTATCTGGGAACCTCCCCCCATAAAATTATGGTATTTTCTGATCACAACCCTTTAATTTATATTAATTCTATGAAATCAAAGAACACCCGAATCCTCAGGTGGGCTCTGAGAATCAAACCTTATCTGATTGGTATTCAACACTTAAGTGGGTCCCTTAACATAATTGCTGATGCTCTTTCTCGCCCCTGAAAAAAAATGTATACCTTAAAATGTAAAGTTAAGTAATGAGTACTCTCAGAGCCTAATTTATATATATATTATATATTTTTGTTAATGATTTTCTTTTATATTGACAGTATGACTATGAAAGCTGTTTCATTGATGGGATGAAGTATTAAGTACACATGGATAACCCTGACAGTCATGTCCGAGACTCCTATTCTCGAATTATGAAAGCCATTCCAGATAGTTCTTCCGGCCATTGTTCCAAAAGCTCATCCTCTGACAAATAACCATGCTGATCGAGTCATTTCTTCTCCATTCTTCCGTCATACTACATGCCTTATTTACCAAGAGGACGCTTATTATGAAGGAGATATTACCAAGGGCGCTTGCAAACTCCCTACTGCGACCTATTGTCGTACGGGGGGGGGTGTTATATCTTTGAAATTGGTCATCCTGTGTTATTTAACTATTATAAGAGAATGTGTTCATCACTTAATATTATAGCGCGAAAGTCCCCGTTTATAGCTAAAATAGAGACATTCGGCATTATATTATTATCTGTTAATATATGAAAAATACCATGGTATTATCACTATTATCGTTATTATTACTATTATTGTTATTATCACTATTATTTTACTATTATGGTTAGGTAGGATTTCTTGTGTATATAGAGTTTAAGTCTCGGAACCATCCGGTGAATTGTTCAGTTGTTTATGTCCGGCTGGCTGACGTGGCTCAGCTGATCCAACCTGACGACACGTCAACAGACTGGCAAGTAGTCAGTCTGCTCCCAGCTCTAGCCCTGACAACTGATCGTATATTGGCTCTTACGGTGTACAGTTGAATGGTTTTGAGAATTGGACTCTAGAGCTGACTCACTTTGTTCCTCATTACTCTGAAAGATTCTTTTGATATTTATATTCTTGGTCAGTTCAGTAATCCATAGATACTTTACGGCCAGATTCAAAGGTCTTGTTAAATCTTGTACCTTTTGTATTTTGAGTCTACAGTCTTGTTAAGAAAGAGATGTAAATATTAATGAGGACTTAGATACAGGAAGAATAATTAATCTTCCTTATTAATGTGACATTTCCATGATTTTGAACTAAATGTATATGGAAATTTTATTGCACAAAGTATTAAGTTAAATTAACTACAAAGAGAAGATAAAGTATTGTATTTAAATACTTTAATAAATTTTAATATTATTCTATGGAGTTTCCCAGTTGAAATTATTTCCCCTAGCCTCTAAAAGACCTTTAAAGAACTCAGATCCAAAAATCTTGTTGAATAAGAAATAAATGGTAACAGGCCACATTCTGAAGTTCTTTAAAAAAAATTCTTATTGGCAACACGGCCATGGGAGAGGGGAGGTTGATTGGGTTGCAGCCAGGGACCACAGCCAAGGAAGGGGGGAGGTTGGTGGGAGTGCAGTCAGGGAGCGTGGCCACGGAAAAGCGGGAAGTTGGTGGGGGTGCAGTTAGGGAGCGTGACCATGGGAGGGGGCAGGCTGATGGGGGTGCAGCCAGGGAGCATTGCCACGGGAGGGGGAGGTTAGTAGGAGTGCTGCCAGGGAGCGTGGCCTCGGGAGGGGCGAAGGTTGGTTGGGGTACAGCCAGGAAGCGTGGCCAAGAGAGGTGGGAGGTTGGTGAGGTGCAGCCAGGGAGCATGGCCATGGGAGAGGGGAGATTGGTAGGGGTGCAGCCAGGGAGCGTGGCCACAGGAGGCGGGAGTCTCATGGGGGTGCAGCCAGGGAGCGTGGTCATGGGAGGGGTGATGTTGGTGGGGGTGCAGCCAGGGAGCATGGCCACGGGATGGAGGAGGTTAGTGGGGGTGCAGCCAGGGTGAGTGGCCACAGAAGGGGGGATGTTGGTGGGGGTGCAGCCAGGGAGAGTAGCCATTAATAACTTCACAACAGCATTAGCAAACATTGATTGGCACACTGAGCTAGAAATCAATACAGATATTGACGAATGTATTAATAATTTTCTAAAAAAGACTCAATACCTCTATAACAAGCACTGCCCTAAAAAAACTAAGCAGATGACAGCTAAGAGACTGAACAGTCCCTGGCTAACACCCAGCATTCTCAAATCCATAAATACAAAACACCAATATGAAAAACAGTACAGAATGGGTCACATAACCAGAGACCAAACAAAACGTTACTCGTCAATCCTAACCAGCCTGATAAGAAGGGCAAAAAAATTGTATTATGAGAACAGATTATCCAACTTACGAGGTGATATAAAAAAGACCTGGAAAACCCTATCAGAAATTCTGGGAACAAAAAAGATATCACGAAATAGCGAAATAAAATTAGCAAAATCAGATGAACCCCAACTCCCACCAACAGAAACAGCAAACAGACTCAATGATTTCTTCTCCACTATAGGACAAAACCTTGCCAATAAAATCCCAAGCTCAGATACCCCACCAAATGACTACCTCACCGGCAACTACCCGAACACACTGTTCCTAGCTCCGACTAACCCATACGAAGTCTCCCTTATTATCAACGCACTAAAAAACAAGGCAGGAGATTTAAATACCTTACCACCCTTTATATACAAAAAAGTGTCACAAGTGCTATCACCAATCATTGCAACACTCTTTAACAAATCCATTGAATCCTCCACCTTCCCTACAGTACTCAAAATAGCAAGGGTCACCCCGATCCACAAAGGAGGAGACCAAACAGAGTTGAATAACTATAGGCCAATATCCAACTTACACCCTCTCTCAAAAATCTTCGAAAAATTAATTCATAAACGAATCTACTCCTACCTTATCTCCCAAAACATACTCAACCCCTGCCAATTTGGATTCAGGCCTAATAAAAATACTAATGATGCTATTATACACATGCTAGAACATATATACACTGCAATAGAGAAAAAAGAAGTCCCACTGGGGATCTTCATTGACTTACGTAAAGCTTTTGATACAGTTGACCATGACTTGCTCCACGTAAAATTATCACACTATGGTATAAGAGGGCACTCCCTCAACTACCTCAAGTCATACCTCAGCAACAGAAGCCAATATGTGTACGCAAATGGGGCAAACTCTTCTGCACAACCAATTACAGTTGGTGTCCCACAGGGAAGTGTCCTTGGCCCTCTTCTCTTTCTCCTATACATAAATGACCTACCAAATGCTTCTCAATTACTCAAACCCACACTATTTGCTGATGACACAACATACGTCTTCTCCCACCCGAGCCCAGTCACGCTAGCCAATACTGTAAATACCGAATTACAGAAAATATCTACCTGGATGAGTACTAACAAACTTACACTAAACATTGACAAAACCTACTTCATTCAGTTTGGTAACAGAGCTACAGATGTCCCTCTTAACATAATGATAAACGGATCACCTATCACAAAGCTAACAGAGGGAAAATTCTTAGGAATCCACCTTGATAATAGACTCAAATTTCATACACATATACAACAAATTTCTAAGAAAATTTCCAAGACTGTAGGCATACTATCGAAGATACGGTACTATGCTCCACAGTCAGCCCTCCTGGCCCTATATCACTCTCTTATTTACCCCTATCTCACCTATGGAATTTGTGCATGGGGCTCAACAACAAGTAACCATCTCAGACCACTAATTACCCAACAAAAGGCTGCAGTTAGAATGATAACAAATTCTCACTACAGGCAGCACACTCCACCAATATTCAATACACTCAACCTACTCACCATACAAAACATCCATACTTATTACTGCACCTATTACATACATAGAACACTCAACTCTGATATTAACCCTCCCCTCAAACATCTCCTTGCCAACCTCAACAGAACACATGACCATAACACAAGGCACAGATCACTCTTTGATATTCCTCGTGTCCATCTCACGCTATGCAAAAACTCAATGCACATAAAAGGCCCTAAAATCTGGAATTCATTACCTGTAAATATAAAAGAAACACTACCTGTTTATAAATTCAAGTCTCTTCTCAAAGATCACTTACTCACCCAAAACCAAATAAATACTGAATAACTGAACCTTATAAATTGTATATCTTAAATGTTTCTCACAATTATATCACATAAATGTTAAACCTAAAACCCAATCTAACTTTATTTTTTTTTTAAATTCACTACCTAACAGAATACTCCATTCTACTGAATTTACAACAATGCATGCAACCATATGACCTGTCTTTGTAATACTCACTTGTGCTTTATAGTAATCAGTTTACATTAATGTTTTTCACTGATTTCATCATTGCTTAGTTAATCTTAAGTTAATTTTAAGCCAGCCCGTAATGCTATGCATAGTATAAGTGGCTTTGGCATGCTGCTCTTATCTGTATTTTTTTTTTGTACCTCTGTAAGTGTGCTCAAATTATAAATAAATAAATAAAATAAATAAATAAATTGAGTTGCAGCCAGGGACCACGGCCACGAGAGGGGAGAGGTTGGTGGGAGTGCAGCCAGGGAGCGTGGCCACAAGAAGGGGGAGGTTGGTGGAGGGGCAGCCAGGGAGCATGACCACGGGATAGGGGGAGGTTGGTGGAGGTGCAGCCAGCGAGCATGACCATGGGAGGGGGGGAGGTTGGTGAAGAAGCAGCCACGAAGCTTGACCATGGGAGGGGGGAGGTTGGTGGGGGTGCAGCTCGGGAGCGTGGCCACAGAAGGGGGGAGGTTGGTGGGGGTGCAGCCAGTGAGCGTGGCCACAGGAGGGGGGAGGTTCGACAGGGTGCAGCCAGGGAGCATGGCCACAAGAGGGGGAGGTTGGTGGGGGTGCAGCCAGGGAGCCTGGCCACAGGAAAGGGGCGGTTGGTGGGGGTGCATCCAGGGAGCATGGCCATGGGAGGGGGGACGTTGGTGGGAGTGCAGCCAGGGAGCGTGGCCACGAGAGAGGGGAGGTTGATGGGGTGCAACCAGGGTGTGTGGCCACAGGAGGGGGAGGATGGTGGGGGTGCAGCCAGGGAGCATGGCTGCAGAAGGGGGGAGGTTGGTGGGGTGCAGCCTGGGAGCGTGGGCACGAGAGGGAGAGGTTGGTAGGGGTGCAGCCAGGGAGCGTGGCCATGGGAGGGGGGAGGTTTTTGGGGGTGCAGCCAGGGAGCGTGGCCAAGGGAGGGGGAGGTTGGTGAGGGTGCAGCCAGGGAGCGTGGCCACGGGAGGCGGAGGTTGGTAGGGGTGCAGCCAGGTAGCATGGCCACGGGAGGGGGAGGTTGGTGGGGGTGCAGTCAGGAAGCATGGCCACTTGAGAGGGGAGGTTGGTGGGAGTGCAGCCAGGGAGCGTGGCCACGAGAGAGGGGAGGTTGGTGGAGGGGCAGCCAGGGAGCGTGTCCACGGGATGGGGGGAGGTTGGTGGAGGTGCGGCCAGGGAGCATGACCACGGGAGAGGTGGAGGTTGGTGGAGGAGCAGCCAGGGAGCATGACCATGGGAGGGGGGAGGTTGGTGGAGGTGCAGCCAGGCAGCGCGACCACTGAAGGGGGGGAGGTTGGTGGAGGTACAGCCAGGGAGCGTGGCCACGGGAGGAGGGAGGTTGGTGAGGGTGCAGCCAGGGAGCGTGGCCACGGAATGGGGGAGGTTGGTGGGGGTTCAGCCAGGGAGCGTGGCCACGGGAGGGGGGAGGCTGGAGGGGGTGCAGCCAGGGAGCATGGCCACGGGAGGGGGGAGGTTGGAGGGGGTGCAGCCAGGGAGTGTGGCCACGAGAGGGGGACGTTGGTGGTGGAGCAGCCAGGGAGCGAGGCCACGGGAGGGGGGAGGCTGGTGGGGGTGCAGCCAGGAAGCTTGGCCACGTGAGGGGGGAGGTTGGTGGGGGTGCAGCCAGGGAGCATGGCCACGGGAGGGGGAGGTTGGTAGGGGTGCAGCCAGTGAGCATGGCCATGGGATGGGGGAGGTTGGTGGGGTTGCAGCAAGGGAGCATGGCCACAGGGGGGGAGGTTGGTGGGGGTGCAGCCAGGGAGCATGGCCATGGGAGGGGGAGGTTGGTAGGGGCGCAGCCAGGGAGCATGGCCACAGAAGGGGGGAGGTTGGTGGGGGTGCAGCCAGGGAGCATGGCCACGGGAGGGGGAGGTTGGTAGGGGTGCAGCCAGGGAGCATGGCCACAGGAGGGGGGAGGTTGGTGGGGGTGCAGCCAGGAAGCATGGCCACAGGAGGGGGAGGTTGGTGGGGTGCAGCCAGGGAGCATTGCCACGGGAGGGGGCAGGTTGTTGGGGGTGCAGCTAGGGAGCATGGCCACAGGGGGGGAGGTTGGTGGGGGTGCAGCCAGGGAGCATGGCCATGGGAGGGGGACGTTGGTAGGGGCGCAGCCAGGGAGCATGGCCACGGGGAGGGGGAGGTTGGTTGGGGTGCAGCCAGAGAGCGTGGCCACGGAAAAGTGGGAAGTTGGTGGGGGTGCAGTTAGGGAGCGTGACCATGGGAGGGGGCAGGCTGATGGGGGTGCAGCCAGGGAGCGTTGCCACGGGAGGGGGAGGTTGGTAGGAGTGCCGCCAGGGAGCGTGGCCTCGGGAGGGGCGAAGGTTGGTTGGGGTATGTTGCAACACCTGAATGGGTTACAATGTATATTATGTATATTATGATTATGAATATAATGTATATATATAATTATCACCTTTTCATATAATTTTTTATTGCTTATATTTGTGATAATAGATAAATCGTAAATATATTGCTTTATATTATTATTATTTGACTTAGCTAAATTTTGTGAGGTAGGATGTTACATATTATGTGCTCAGTTCAAGTCTTGATTGTCTACTGTAATTATTGCTCTTTGCTCGTTAGACTGCCGGCTTCTCGTTGTTGCTGGGCAGCAACCCACGGAGCTATCACGTGATCGAGGGGGGGGGTGTCCTCACCTCGCCTAAAGTATTCAGTCTGGTCTAGACTCTCTTGGTGGTTGGACAGATAGTCTGTCTCATTATTCTTGTTAGTTCTGTAGAACTCTGTTCACAGAACAGTGTATAGACTTAGTGATTTTCGACGTTGTACTGAGGTTGTGTGTCACATAGACACTCGAAACATCTCGGGTCCTGAGCTGTAGCTTCTCACCTAATTTGTACTGGTATCTGTGTATTATCACAGTCGGGGATTTTCTCATGCTGAACTTAGATTCAGTAGTATGGGAGTTTTGTGACTTTTGTGGAGGATCTGCAGATGGTCCCTACTTAATGTCGTTATATTATCTCCTTGTTCCTGATTCTGTGTCTCAGTTGCTTGTTATATTGCTATTGGGTTTAGCATTCTTTTTGTTGTTCAAGCAGACTGTTCTGATTGCCAGTTGGTCAAGAAGTTAGTTTATGTGAGGACTTTGTCAGTCACTTGTTTAAGTCTAGTCGAGTCTTGAGACATAGTGAACTACTTAGAGCACTAACACACATACATACACACTTGTACATATTTGTAATATCTTATTAAATGTTAATGTACCAGACGGTACTTAAGAATTATAAATGTGATATGTGCTTTCAGCACAATAATATTGTACTCGAGAGAAGTGATATTATTTTGATTACTGTGATTAATTTAATTTAATTTGATAATATACCTCTAGACTTAATAAATTTATTAAATTTTAATTTATCTAGTTAGTAGCCTACCAGTTGTAATCCTGAAGCACTATTGAATAATACTGAATTCTAATGGATAATTGGACAAGGATACTGACTGCTTGTTATGAAAACCCAGTAACAGGCTGGATGCTAGAAGAGCAGTCCTTTCTAGTATTCACTGGAGATCTCTAAGCTTTTAGAATCGCGTTTTTTGTAACAAATGGGGGCCTGTCCGGGATGCTCTTGATCCAAGGTGTTGGAGAAATTGTTCAGTTTGACATACTAGTAACTCTATGATCAAACACTTTGAGTACTTTCCTAATCTGAAGACTTTGAGTTTAGTCTTGTACGACATACCAGGTGTACGTATGTACCTGACTGAGTCTCTTGAGCCAAGGAGATGGAAATACTTTGAGTTTAGTCTTGTACAACATACCAGGTGGATGTATGTACCTGACTGAGTCTCTTGAGCCAAGGAGATGGAAATACTGTTTATGAGTTTTAGCTCTAACGCCACCAACACTAAAATTCCTATTAGGATTATAGTTTCCAATAATCACTCTCTCGTAGTACACTTATTTTCGTGATGTATGCCAAAGTGAAACAGTTAATTGTTACTCTGACTCTGAGTTGAGTACATTAAAACTTCAGACGTGTTGGCGAGTAGCCAAATATCTCGGTGTGACGTATAACAGGTGTATAACAGGAATTACACCGCAGAAACTGTCAGAGCGTTAATTAAAGATATATTGTTTCCTGCTCATACAGATATGTCTGATTATGATTCAGATTCAGAAAGCCTAGTGTCACAATTAGGAAGTATGACTATTTGATGAAGTAGAAGAAAGAGCAACTAAGGCAGAAGTGAGCCTAGTGTCTGAGCCTAGTGTAGCTCAGTTCTCGCTCACGCCTTCCCTCCTAACTGTTAGCTTGACGCAGCCTAATACTAGTACTGTGTATGCTACACCTGTATCTACTTATCATAGACCAGATCTAGACACTCAAGAGACGGCTGGACAAGGTGCCCGACCAAACGACCGTCCAGACCATGTTAGAGTCCTTACTCCTCCATTACCCACTGGTCCTATCTCTCAGGAACAGTTTGAGAGGTTTGAACGCCTCATTATGTTGCAGACTGCACAAATAGAGGCACAGAAGAAATTGAACGAAGAAGATTTCCAGAGAGAAAATGTTCGTCTGGGAAGACAACAGACTGATAGATCACAGGACACATTTAATTGCAGAAAGCTGCATCCATGGTTCCTAAGTTTTTTGAGAGTGACTTAGACACCTATTTTGATGTGTTTGAGAACCAGGCTCGTGCTATGAACTGGCCACATAAGCACTGGGCTACAGTGTTGCATACAGCTTTGACAGGAAGAGCTCAAACTTGTACTGCTGCTTTACCATTTGCCAAGTACATTAGTTATGACGCTGTCAAGCAAACTATTCTAGAGACCTATAACTTGTTGCCTGTAAGTTATCAAAGTGCATTTCGTACATTACAACGACGACAAGATCAAACTTGTGTAGAGTTTGCTCGTGAGAAAAGTTTCATTTGAGAGGTGGTGTAGGTCTGCCAAGTGTAACAACTACGACAGTCTAGTTCAGTTGTAACTACATGAAGAGTTTAACAACTGTATGTCTGCTGACATACAAGAATATCTGATCGATCATACTACCTCGGATATTCTGGAAACTGCAGCATTAGCAGACAATTACGAGATTTCTCACAAACTTGTACGTACTAAAACACAGAGAAACACGGTAACTAAAAATTGTCCTAGAAGTTGGCAACCTAAATCAGCTGCTCAGTGCCGGCCTGATGTACCTGCTACTGTAACTTCTCGTACCTTTACCAGGAAAACTCATAATCCTGAATCTGTCTCTGTGGCTAGACAGAAATCTAATATCGAGAAAAAGAAAGTAAAATGTACATATTGTAACAGAAAAGGACATGCTAGAGAGTATTGCTATAAGTTGGAAAGAGATGCGAGAGACAGTCGTGCGGCTGGCGCCCCCACACAAGTCGTATCCACTTCAGAGCAACAAAGGCACCAAAATCCTAGTAATACCTCTGATCCTACTGTTTTAGATAATATTACTAAGGACAGATGACTAGCATCAGAAAGTGTATCTGATGAAAAGATTCGTTCAGCGATGAGTCCTTACTTTTCAAGAGGTAGAATAGGAATTGACGAATCACATCTAACTGAGATAATTACTTTCAGAGACACTGGCAGTTATCTGACGTTATTGAGAGAAGATGTACTGCCCATAACTGACGATACGTATACCAAGATAGATGTATTGTTAGAAGCCTATGGAGGGGCTGTTATAAAAGTACCTCTTCATAAAGTTTACATTGAAACAAGCTATTATACTGGTTATATTTCAGTGGGTATATCCAGTGGTGTATTTCCCATCAGGTCAGTGGACTTGTTGATAGGGAACGATATCCTTCATGCTGGTATATGTAAAGAACCACTTGTGATTGATAATAACACTGATGATAATTATGCCATTGAAGCTTGTAGAGAGAAACCTATTTTATTTCCTCTCAGTGCAATTACTAGAGCTATGTCAAAGATTCAACAACCATCCTTGTCTCCTGTTGAGTTAGTGGATGACAATGATTTGGGCTTGAATATGTTGTTTAGTGACGCTCTGCGCCCAGGAACATTAACACTGACTCCCCCCCAGTCATCAACCTAGTCAGGACACAACTGACGTTAAATTTCTAACTCATGATGATTTAATCAAGGATCAGTTTGTTGATCAGTCACTGGAAAGACTGAGAGATATAACAGTTACTGAGAGTGAAGCAAAGGATCTCGATAATTGTTACTATTATAGTAACGCTGTACTGATGGAGAAAAATACATGTAAGTTGTCAGCTGACTGTGTTTCCACCACAGTCAAGCATCTCGTAGTGTTACCAGTTACATTTCGTGAACAAGCCATTGATTTTGCTCACAATAGTCCCATAGGAGGACATTTGGGTGTCAAGAAGACACTCGGTAAACTGGCAAAACATTTTACTTGGCCAAAGATGAAGGAAACAGTAGCTGATCATGTGCGACGTTGCCACGTGTGTCAAGTGACAGGCAAGCCTGCAACGCACACTCCACCTACACCTCTCGCTATGAGCTTAAGTAGCAAAGTTCAGTTCATCTGGACTAGTGATTGTTCAGATTTGTTCAAAAGGTTGAAGCATCTGCTTTCCTCTGTTCTTGTGAAGTCCTAATTTCAATCTTCCCTTCTTTTTACATATAGATGCCAGTGGCTATGCAGTGGGTGCTGTGCTGCTCCAACAGTCAACACCCACTGATATTCTCCATCCTATATGTTACTATTCATCTAAGCTCAAACAACACCAGAAAAATTATGCTCTAGCTCTTGTGGTGTCCTTTGAACATTTTGACGAGTATTTGGGCACTTCCCCATTTAAAATTTACGTAATTTTATGCCCAAATACCTTTTGTTACTTGCTATGTCAAATTCAGTACAGTAACTTAATCCCTCCAGCCCATATTAACTATGTATACTCATGTCTAATTATTATATTTATATATTCACAGTATTGTTGTGAGTAAGGAGACATAAGCTGAGTGTTGAGTGGGTAGTGTTGTGTGGGAGATGTTACTGCGTGATGCAACACTGTCCTGCCGCAGACCCCCCCCCTCACTACACACCTTAAGCTGTTTCATACTCAGATGTCCATACTGCATAGCATTCCACAACCACCACTTAAGAGTGGAATGCAGTCTCCTCTACTATGATCGAGCCTCATCGTGCCCTACTTGTATACGTTATCCTGTCTCTACACTGATGTACATAACCACGAGTATGCGGAGATACGATACTGTGTACTGCCCTAGTACTAGGGGCATATCATAGTGACAGACGCTGTGAAATTGTAGAGGTGCTTGACGCAAGAGTGACTCTGATTAATGTTTATATTAAATTGTATTGATATGAGTAATCGGTAATAATGTGAAAGACATTAATGCAACTCCTAGTGTGACCGTTTGTCGTGTTGGGGGGGGGTGTTGCATCCCCTGAATGGGTTACAATGTATATTATGTATATTATGATTATGAATATAATGTATATATATAATTATCACCTTTTCATATAATTTTATATTCCTTATATTTGTGATAATAGATAAATCGTAAATATATTGCTTTATATTATTATTATTTGACTTAGCTAAATTTTATGAGGTAGGATGTTACATATTATGTGCTCAGTTCAAGTCTTGATTGTCTAACTACTGTAATTATCGCTCTTTGCTCGTTAGACTGCCGGCTTCTCGTTGTTGCTGGGCAGCAACCCAAGGAGCTAACACGTGATCGAGGGGGGGGGTGTCCTCACCTCGCCTAAAGTATTCAGTCTGGTCTAGACTCTCTTGGTGGTTGGACAGATAGTCTGTCTCATTATTCTTGTTGGTTCTGTAGAACTCTGTTCATAGAACATTGTATAGACTTAGTGATTTTCGAAGTTGTACTGAGGTTGTGTGTCACATAGACACTCGAAACATCTCGGGTCCTGAGCTGTAGCTTCTCACCTAATTTGTACTGGTATCTGTGTATTATCACAGTCGGGGATTTTCTTATGCTGAACTTAGATTCAGTAGTATGGGAGTTTTGTGTCTTTTGTGGAGGATCTGCAGATGGTCCCTACTTAGTGTCGTTATATTATCTCCTTGTTCCTGACTCTGTGTCTCAGTTGCTTGTTATATTGCTATTGGGTTTAGCATTCTTTTTGTTGTTCAAGCAGACTGTTCTGATTGCCAGTTGGTCAAGAAGTTAGTTTATGTGAGGACTTTGTCAGTCACTTGTTTAAGTCTAGTCGAGTCTTGAAACATAGTGAACTACTTAGAGCACTTACACACATACATTCACACTTGTACATATTTGTAATATCTTATTAAATGTTAATGTACCAGACAGTACTTAAGAATTATAAATGTGATATGTGCTTTCAGCACAATAATATTGTACTCGAGAGAAGTGATATTATTTTGATTACTGTGATTAATTTAATTTAATTTGATAATATACCTCTAGAATTAATAAATTTATTAAATTTTAATTTCTCTAGTTAGTAGCCTACCAGTTGTAATCCTGAAGCACTATTGAATAATACTGAATTCTAATGGATAATTGGACAAGGATACTGACTACTTGTTACGAAAACCCAGTAACAGGCTGGATGCTAGAAGGGCAGTCCTTTCTAGTATTCACTGGAGATCTCTAAGCTTTTAGAATCGCGTTTTTTGTAACAGGGTACAGCCAGGAAGCGTGGCCAAGAGAGGTGGGAGGTTGGTGGGTTGCAGCCAGAGAGCATGGCCATGGGAGGGGGGGGGTTGGTGGAGGTGCAGCCAGGGAGCATGACCACAGGAGGGGGGGAGGTTGTTGAAGAAGCAGCCAGGAAGCATGACTACTGAAGGGGGGAGGTTGGTGGGGGTGCAGCCAGGGAGCGTAGCCACAGAAGGGGAGGAGGTTGGTGGGGGTGCAGCCAGGGAGCGTGGCCACGGGAGGAGGGGAGGTTGGTGGAGGGGCAGCCAGGGAGTGTGACCACGGGATGGGGGGAGGTTGGTAGAGGTGAAGCCAGGGAGCATGACCACGGGAGGGGGAAAGGTTGGTGGAGGAGCAGCCAGGGAGCGTGACCACGGGAAAGGGGAGGTTGGTGGAGGTGCAGCCAGGGACCGTGGCCATGGGAGGGGGGAGGTTGGTGGGAGTGCAGCAAGGGAGGGTGACCACGGGAGGGGGAGATTGATGGGGTGCAAACAGGGTGCGTGGCCATGGGAGGGGAGGATGGTGGGGTGCAGCCAGGGAGCGTGGCCACAGAAGGGGGGAGGTTGGTGGGGTGCAGCCACAGAGCATGGCCACAGGAGGGGGGAGGTTCGACGGGGTGCAGCCAGGGAGCATTGCCACAGGAGGGGGAGGATGGAGGGGGTGCAGCCAGGGAGTGTGGCCACTGGAAAGGGGAGGTTGGTGGGGGTGCAGCCAGGGAGCATGGCCATGGGAGGGGGAGTTTGGTGGGAGTGCAGCCAGGGAGCGTGGCCACGGGAGGGGGGAGGTTGATGGGGTGCAACCAGGGTGCGTGGCCACGGGAGAGGGAGGATGGTGGGGTGCAGCCAGGGAGCATTGCCACTAGGGGGAGGTTGGTAGGGGTGCAGCCAGGGAGCGTGGCCACAAGAGGGGGAAGGTTGGTAGGGGTGCAGCCAGGGAGCATGGCCACGAGAGGGAGAGGTTGGTAGGGGTGCAGCCAAAGAGCGTGGCCACGGGAGGGGGGGAGGTTGGTGGGGGTGCAGCCATGGAGCGTGGCCATGGGAGAGGGGAGGTTTCTGGGGGTGCCGCCAGGGAGCGTGGCCACGGGAGGGGGAGGTTGGTGAGGGTGCAGCCAGGGAGCGTGGTTACGGGAGGGGGAGGTTGGTAGGGGTGCAGCCAGGTAGCATGGCCACGGGAGGGGGGAGGTTGGTGGGGGTGCAGTCAGGAAGCATGGCCACTTGAGGGGGGAGGTTGGTGGGAGCGCAGCCAGGGAGCGTGGCCCCGAGAGGGGGGAGGTTGGTGGAGGGGCAGCCAGGGAGCGTGTCCACGGGATGCGGGGAGGTTGGTGGAGGTGCAGCCAGGGAGCATGACCACTGGAGAGGGGAAGGTTGGTGGAGGAGCAGCCAGGGAGCGTGACCACGGGACGGGGGAGGTTGGTGGAGGTGCAGCCAGGGAGCGTGGCCACTGAAGGGGGGAGGTTGGTGGGGGTACAGCCAGGGAGCGTGGCCATGGGAGGAGGGAGGTTGGTGGGGGTTCAGCCAGGGAGCGTGGCCACGGGAGGGGGGAGGCTGGTGGGGGTGCAGCCATGAAGAGTGGCCACAGGAGGGGGAGGTTGGATGGGGTGCAGCCAGGGAGCATGGCCACAGGAGGGGGGAGGTTGGAGGGAGTGCAGCCAGGGAGCATGGCCACGAGAGGGGGAGGTTGGTGGTGGAGCAGCCAGGGAGCATGGCCACGGGAGGGGGGAGGCTGGTGGGGGTGCAGCCAGGGAGCATGGCCATGGGATGGGGAGATTGGTGGGGGCACAGCCAGGGACCGTGCCCATGGGAGGGGGCTTAGGCTAGTGGGCGTGCAGCCAGGGAGCATTACCACGGGAGGGGGGAAGTTGGTGGGGGTGCAGCCAGGGAGCGTGGCCACGGGAGGGGGAGGTTGGTAGGGGTGCAGCCAGGGAGCATGGCCACAGGAGGGGGGAGGTTGGTGGGGGTGCAGCCAGGAAGCGTGGCCAAAGGAGGGGGAGGTTGGTGGGGTGCAGCCTGGGAGCATTGCCATGGGAGGGGGCAGGTTGTTGGGGGTGCAGCCAGGGAGCGTGGCCACTGGACGGTGGAGGTTGGTAGGGGCGCAGCCAGGGAGCGTTGCCACAGGAGGGGGGAGTCTTGTGGTGGTGCAGCCAGGGAGCGTGGCAACAGGAGGGGGGATGGTGGGGGTGCAGCCAGGGAGCGTGGCCACGAGAGGAGAGAGGTTGGTGGGGGTGCAGAAAGGGTTCGTTGCCACGGAAGGGGAGGAGCTTGGTAGGGGTGCAGCCAAGGAGCGTGGCCACGGGAGGGGAGGTTGGTGGGAGTGCAGCCAGTGAGCGTGGCCACGGGAAAGGGGAGGATGGTGGGGGTGCAGCCAGGGAGCGTATCAATGGGAGGGGGGAGGTTGGTGGGGGTGCAGCCAGGGAGCGTGGCCACGGGAGGGGGGAGGTTGATGAGGTGCAAACAGGGTGCGTGGCCACGGGAAGGGGGAGGATGATGGGGGTGCAGCCAGGGAGCGTGGCCACAGGAGGAGGGGTTTGGTGGGGTTGCAGCCAAGGAGCATGGCCACGGGAGGGGGAGGTTGGTGGGAGTGCAGCCAGTGAGTGTGGCCATGGGAGGGGGAGGTTGGTGGGGGTGCAGCCAGGGAGCATGGCCACGGGAGTGGGCAGGTTGGTGGGGGTGCAGCAAGGGAGCGTGGCCACGGGAGGGAAGTTTGGTGGGGTTGCAACCAAGGAGCGTGGACACAGGAGGGGAGAGGTTGGTGGGAGTGCAGCCAGTGAGCGTGACCACGGGAGGGGGGAGCTTGGTGGAGGTGCAGCCAGGGAGCATGGCCACTGGAGGGGGGAGGTTGGTGGTGGTGCAGCCAGGGAGCGTGGCCACGGGAGGGGGAGGTTGGTGGGGTGCAGCCAAAGAGCATTGCCACGGGAGGGGTGGAGATTGGTGGCGGTGCAGACAGGGAGCGTGGCAACGCAAGGGAGAGGTTGGTGGGGGCGCAGCCAGGGACCGTGGCCAAGGGAGTGGGGTTAGGCTGATGGGGGTGCAGCCAGGGAGCATGGCCACGGGAGGAGGGAGGTTGGTGGGGGTGCAGCCAGGAAGTGTGGCCAGGGGAGGGGGAGGTTGGTAGGGGTGCAGCCAGGGAGCATGGCCATGGGAGGGGGGAGGTTGGTGGGGGTGCAGTCAGGAAGTGTGGCCACAGGAGTGGGGAGGTTGGTGGGTTGCAGCCAGGGAGCGTTGCCAAGGGAGTGGGCAGGTTGGTGGGGGTGCAGCAAGGGAGCGTGGCCACAGGAGGGGGGTTTGGTGGGGTTGCAGCCAAGGAGCATGGCCACTGGAGGGGGAGGTTGGTGGGAGTGCAGCCAGGGAGCGTGGCCACGGGAGGGGGGAGTTTGGTGGACGTGCAGCCTATGAGCGTGGCCACGGGAGGGGGAGGTTTTTGGGGGTGCTGCCAGGGAGCATGGCCATGGAAAGGGATGTAGTTGGTGGATGTGCAGCCAGGGAGCGTGGCCACGGCAGGGGAGGTTGGTGGTGGTGCAGCCAAGGAGCGTGGCCACAGGAGGGGGGAAGGTTGGTAGAGGTGCAGCCAGGGAGCGTGGCCACGGGAGGGGGGAGGTTGTTGGGGGTGCAGCCAGGGAGCATAGCCACCGGAGGGGGAGGTTGGTGGGGGTGCAGGCAGAGAGCGAGGCCACGGGAGGGGGGGAGGTTGGTGGAGGTGCAGCCAGGGAGCTTGGCCACGGGAGGGGGGAGGTTGTTGGGGTGCAGCCAAGGAGCTTGGCCACAGGAGGGGGGAGGTTGTTGGGGGTGCAGCCAGGGAGCGTATCCACAGGAGGGGTGGAGGTTGGTGGTGGTGCAGTCAGGGAGCGGGGCCACGGGAGGGGGAGGTTGGTGGAGGTGCAGCCAGGGAGCATGGCCACGAGGGGGGGAAGTTGGTGGGGTGCAGCCAGAGAGCATGGCCACGGGAGGGCGGAGGTTGGTGGAGGTGCAGCCAGGGAGCATGGCCACGAGAGGGGGGAGTTTGGTGGGGTGCAGCCAGAGAGCGTGGCCACGGGAGGGCGGAGGTTGGTGGAGGTGTAACCAGGGAGCGTGGCCAAGGGAGGGGGAGGTTTCTGGGGGTGCAGCCAGGGAGCGTGGCCACGGGAGGTGGGAGGTTGGTGGAGGTGCAGCCTGGGAGCGTGACCACGGAAGGGGGAGGTTTTTGGGGGTGCTGCCAGGGAGCGTGGCCACGGAAGGGGGGAAGGTTGGTGGAGGTGCGGCCAGGGAGCGTGGCCACGGGAGGGGAGGTTGGTGGTGGTGCAGCCAGGGAACGTGGCCACAGGAGGGGGGAAGGTTGGTAGAGGTGCAGGCAGGGGGCGTGGCCACGGGAGGAGGGAGGTTGTTGGGGGTGCATGCAGGGAGCATGGCCACGGGTGGGTGAGGTAGGTGGGGGTGCAGGCAGAGAGCGTGGCCACGGGAGGGGGGCAGGTTGGTGGAGGTGCATCCAGGGAGCGTGGCCACGGTAGGGGGGAGGTTGTTGGGGGTGCAGCCAGGGAGCGTGGCCACGGGAGGGTGGAGGTTGGTGGGGGTGCAGCCAGGGAGCGTGGCCACAGGAGGGAGAGGTTGGTGGGGGTGCCGCCAGGGAGCGTGGCCACGGGACGAGGGAGGTTGGTGGAGGTGCAGCCAGGGAGCGTGGCAACGGGAGGGGGGGAGATTGGTGGGGGTGCAGCCAGGGAGCGTTGCCACAGTTGGGGGAGGTTGGAGGGGGTGCAGCCAGGGAGCGTGGCCACGGGAAGGGGGGTGGTTGGTGGCGGTGCAGCCATTGAGCGTGGCCACAGGAGGGGGGAGGTTGGTGATGGTGCAGCCAGGGAGCGTGGCCACGGGAGGGGGTAGGTTGGTGGAGGTGCAGCCAGGGAGCGTGGCCACGGGAGGGGGTGGTTGGTGGGGTGCAGCTAGGGAGCATGGCCACTTGAGGGGGGGAGGTTGGTGGAGGTGCAGCCAGGGAGCGTGGCCACGGGAGGGGGAGGTTGGTGAGGTGCAGCCTGGGAGCGTTGCCACGGGAGGGGGAGGTTGGTGAGGTGCAGCCAGTGAGCGTTGCCACGGGAGGGGGGATGTTGGTGGGGGTGCAGCCAAGGAGGGTGGCCACGGGAGGGGGGATGTTGGTGGGGTGCAGCCAGGCAGCGTGGCCACGGGAGGGGGTAGGTTGCATGAACAGTTAGTATGACCCAGGTTTGACGGTACTGAACGTGTACGAACGTAGCAGAAGGTATTTTACTGCAGGTGTATGAACGCACCACGAAGTATGATACTGAACGTGTATGAACGTTCCACGACAAATGATACTGAACATGTATGAACGTACCAGGTATGGTACTGGACGAATGTGAACGTTGCACAAGGTATAGTATTGGAGATCGATGAACGTTCGACGTATAGTACTGAACGTGTATGAATATAGCAAGAGTTATGGTACTGAACGTGTATGAACCTAACAAAAAGTATAGTACCGAACGTGTATGAACGTAACACATGGTATGGCAGTGAATGTGTATGAACGTAACACAAAGTATGGCAGTGAACGTGTATGAACGTAACACAAGGTATGGCAGTGAATGTGTATGAACGTAACAAAATACGGCAGTGAATGTGTATGAACGTAACACAAGGTATGGCACTGAACGTGTATGAACGTAACACAAGCTATGACACTGAACGTAACAGAAAGCATGGTTCGGAACGTGTTTGAATGTAGCATGTAATATGGCATTATACGTGTGTGAACGAGCCAGGAATGGTAATGAACGTTTATGAACGTACCAAAAGGTATGGATTGTACTGAACGTGTATTAACGTAGCGCAAGGTATCGTACTGAACGTGTATGAACGTAGCACGATGTATGGTACTAAACCTGTATCAACGAAGGTATGGTACTGGTCCAGTACCAGACCTTGTGCTACGTTCATACTCATCCAGTACCAGACCTTGTGTTACGTTCATTCACGTTCAGAACTATACCTTGTGCTACGTTCATACACGTTCAGTATCACCTTCTGTTACATTCATAAACGTCGAACACTGGACGTGTATGAACGTAACACAAGGTCTGGTACTGGACGTGTATGAACGTAACACAAGGTCAGGTACTGGACGTGTATGAACGTAACACAAGGTCTGGTACTGGACGTGTATGAACGTAGCACATGGTCTGGTACTGGACGTGTATGAACGTAACACAAGGTCTGGTACTGGACGTGTATGAACGTAACACAAGGTCTAGTACTGGACGTGTATGAACCAAGCACAAGGTCTGGTACTGGATGTGTATGAACGTAACACAAGGTCTGGTACTGGACGTGTATGAACGTAACACAAGGTCTGGTACTGGACGTGTATGAACGTAACACAAGGTCTGGTACTGGACATGTATGAACGTAACACAAGGTCTGGTACTGGACGTGCATGAACGTAGCACAATGTCTGGTACTGGACGTGTATGAACGTAACACAAGGTCTGGTACTGGACGTGTATGAACGTAGCACAGGGTCTGGTACTGGGCTTGTATGAACCTAACACAAGGTCTGGTACTGGACGTGTATGAACGTAGCATAGGATCTGGTACTGGACGTGTATGAACGTAGCACAAAGTCTGGTACTAGACGTGTATGAACGTAGCACAGGATCTGGTACTGGACGTGTATGAACGTAACACAAGGTCTGATACTGGACGTGTATGAACGTAGCACAGGATCTGGTACTGGACGTGTATGAACGTAGCACAAGATCTGGTACTGGACGTGTATGAACGTAGGGCAGGATCTGGTACTGGACGTGTATGAACGTAACACAAGGTCTGGTACTGGACGTGTATGAACGTAGCACAGGATCTGGTACTGGACGTGTATGAACGTAGCACAAGATCTGGTACTGGACGTGTATGAACGTAGGGCAGGATCTGGTACTGGACGTATATGAACGTAACACAAGGTCTGGTACTGGACGTGTATGAACGTAGCACAGGATCTGGTACTGGACGTGTATGAAAGGAACACAAGGTCTGGTACTGGACGTGTATAAACGTAGCACAGGATCTGGTACTGGACGTGTATGAACGTAGCACAAGGTCTGGTACTGGACGTGTATGAACGTAGCACAGGATCTGGTACTGGACGTGTATGAACGTAGCACAAGGTCTGGTACTGGACGTGTATGAACGTAGCACAAGGTCTGGTACTGGACGTGTATGAACGTAACACTGAGCCTCACCCCCGTCACACACAACGTAACACTGAGCCTCACCCCCCGTCACACACAACGTAACACTGAGCCTCACCCCCGTCACACACAACGTAACACTGAGCCTCACCCCCGTCACACACAACGTAACACTGAGCCTCACCCCCGTCACACACAACGTAACACTGAGCCTCACCCACGTCACACACAACGTAACACTGAGCCTCACCCCCGTCACACACAACGTAACACTGAGCCTCACCCCCGTCACACAATGTTTACATCCACTACCTAAAAACTTAACTTCCCTTAATTTACTCTGGTATGCATCAGAAGTGTGTTTAAATTTATTTAATATTACTTAAAATTAATGATTCATATTTTTGTCCTAATTCTCAGATCTCTCTATATATATATAAATTTATATATATACATGTATATATATATATATATATATATATATATATATATATATATATATATATATATATATATATATATATATATATATATATATATATATATATATATATATATATATATATAAAACAATATTATATAACAATATTATATAATATATGTTACCTTGTTCAGAGCGTCTCTCTTCGTCTTGTACATGCTGGTCAGGTATGTGGTTTAAACTGACATCTCTCAAGTCAGACTCATTATTCTGGTGTATCAGTGTGCCTGAGACGGCGGTCAACCTCCCCACCATGACCAGGAGTGGAGACAGTAGCAGGAGTAGAGCCATAGCTTGACACACAACAGAGTGGAACAACTCTCCGTCAAGCACTAACCTCATGCCTTGCATGACAGCTTGCATGGTTGCCACCCACTGTGACTCACTCTTACCAATAACATGCGCATGCTTCTCCTTCCACTGATGAATTCTAACATAATGTTAATAGTTCAAATGGGTAAAAAGCCTTTCGTATAATCTTTCATTTACCAGCGGCATAAATATTCCAGAGGAACTTGTAATAAAAATGGTGTGGAAATAGAGGGAGAAATATTGAAGGTAGAGGTTGACAACATGGGACGCCCTACCAGATGTACATGATAATGAATTATACCGCCACCCACACTCCCCTCACCCACCATACCATCACCCACACTACCCTCGCCCACCATACCATCACCCACACTCCCCTCACCCACCATACCATCACCCACACTCCCCTCACCCACCATACCATCACCCACACTCCCTTCACCCACCATACCATCACCCACACTCCCCTCACCCACCATACCATCACCCACACTCCCCTCACCCACCATACCATCACCCACACTCCCCTCACCCACCATACCATCATCCACACTCCCCTCACCCATCATACCATCACCCACACTCCCCTCACCCACCATACCATCATCCACACTCCCCTCACCCACCATACCATCACCCACACTCCCCTCACCCACCATACCATCACCCACACTCCCCTCACCCACCATACCATCACCCACACTCCCCTCACCCACCATACCATCACCCACACTCCCCTCACCCACCATACCATCACCCACACTCCCCTCACCCACCATACCATCACTCACACTCCCCTCACCCACCATACCATCACCCACACTCCCCTCACCCACCATACCATCACCCACACTACCCTCACCCACCATACCATCATCCACACTACCCTCACCCACCATACCATCACCCACACTCCCCTCACCCACCATACCATCACCCACACTACCCTCACCCACCATACCATCACCCACACTCCCCTCACCCACCATACCATCAACCACACTACCCTCACCCACCATACCATCACCCACACTACCCTCACCCACCATACCATCACCCACACTCCCCTCACCCACCATACCATCACCCACACTACCCTCACCCACCATACCATCACCCACACTACCCTCACCCACCATACCATCACCCACACTCCCCTCACCCACCATACCATCACCCACACTCCCCTCACCCACCATACCATCACCCACACTACCCTCACCCACCATACCATCACCCACACTACCCTCACCCACCATACCATCACCCACACTACCCTCACCCACCATACCATCACCCACACTCCCCTCACCCACCATACCATCACCCACACTACCCTCACCCACCATACCATCACCCACACTACCCTCACCCACCATACCATCACCCACACTCCCCTCACCCACCATACCATCACCCACACTACCCTCACCCACCATACCATCACCCACACTACCCTCACCCACCATACCATCACCCACACTACCCTCACCCACCATACCATCACCCACACTCCCCTCACCCACCATACCATCACCCACACTCCCCTCACCCACTATACCATCACCCACACTCCCCTCACCCACCATACCATCACCCACACTCCCCTCACCCACCATACCATCACCCACCATACCATCACCCACACTCCCCTCACCCACCATACCATCACCCACCATACCATCACCCACACTCCCCTCACCCACCATACCATCACCCACACTACCCTCGCCCACCATACCATCACCCACACTCCCCTCACCCACCATACCATCACCCACACTCCCCTCACCCACCATACCATCACCCACACTCCCCTCACCCACTATACCATCACCCACACTCCCCTCACCCACCATACCATCACCCACACTCCCCTCACCCACCATACCATCACCCACACTCCCCTCACCCACCATACCATCACCCACACTTCCCTCACCCACCATACCATCACCCACACTCCCCTCACCCACATACCATCACCCACACTCCCCTCACCCACCATACCATCACCCACACTCCCCTCACCCACTATACCATCACCCACACTCCCCTCACCCACCATACCATCACCCACACTCCCCTCACCCATCATACCATCACCCACACTACCCTCACCCACCATACCATCACCCACACTCCCCTCACCCACCATACCATCACCCACACTTCCCTCACCCACCATACCATCGCCCACACTCCCCTCACCCACCATACCATCACCCACACTCCCCTCACCCACCATACCATCACCCACACTCCCCTCACCCACCATACCATCATCCACACTCCCCTCACCCACCATACCATCACCCACACTCCCCTCACCCACCATACCATCACCCACACTCCCCTCACCCACCATACCATCACCCACACTCCCCTCACCCACCATACCATCATCCACACTCCCCTCACCCACCATACCATCACCCACACTCCCCTTCACCCACCATACCATCATCCACACTCCCCTCACCCACCATACCATCACCCACACTCCCCTCACCCACCATACCATCATCCACACTCCCCTCACCCACCATACCATCACCCACACTCCCCTCACCCACCATACCATCATCCACACTCCCCTCACCCACCATACCATCACCCACACTCCCCTCACCCACCATTCAAATTCAAATTCAAATTCAAAGTTTATTCTCTATAAGGATTACAATGCTGAGTTTACAGAAATTTGGTTATTGTTTGGTTTACATGTAGTAAAATTGTGATTACAGAGTGTACCACTAGAACGCTTAGCATGGCTACGCATTTCGGGCATACTTAGTTTTATTCTTAATTGTAAAATATTACAAATTATGAGGTAAGTTGGTATTATGGCTAAGTGACTAAATACTAGTTTGTGAGTTTAGCAATGTGAATGCTTTTGTTTTGGCACAGTACATAGTTTCAGTATTGGAGTATCACAGGATTCATTATTTTAAGACTGAGATTAATATTTCTGTTTATGGTCAAATGAGTGAGCGAGTGTAAGTGTGAACCACCAGGTGGTATTCGTGTAGTTAGTTGACGGGGTGTATCAGGGAGATAAGATGTTTTCTAATGGTAGTTTTGAAGGTGATGAATGTGTCTGCAGTTCTAGAGTTCTCAGGTAGGGTATTCCAGATTTTAGAGCCTTTGACATACATTGAATTTTTGTAAAGGTTTAGTCGGACACGGGGAATGTCGTAGAGATGTTTGTGTCTGGTGTTATGCCTGTGGGTTCTGTCACAACTATCAAGAAAGCATTTTAGGTCAAGGTTGATATTAGAGTTTAAGGCCCTGTAGATATAGATTGCACAGTAGTAAGTGTGGATGTACTGAACTGGGAGTAAGTTTAGATCTATGAAGAGTGGGGGGGTGTGTTGCCAGGGATGGGATTTAGTGATTATTCTTACTGCAGCTTTTTGTTGGGTTATTATTGGCTTTAGGTGTGTTGCTGCAGTTGATCCCCAAGCACAAATAGCATAGGTGAGGTATGGATAAATAAGTGAGTGGTATAGTGTGAGAAGGGCATTTGGCGGCACGTAGTATCGTATCTTGGAGAGGATCCCAACCGTTTTGGATACTTTTTTGGCTATTTGCTGGATATGGGTGCTGAAATTCAGGTTGTTGTCAAGGTATAAGCCTAGGAATTTTCCCCCATTATTTCTGGTAATTAGAGTGTTGTCAATCTTAATGTTAATTTGTGCATCTCCTGCTCTGCTACCAAACATAATATAGTAGGTTTTGTCAGTGTTAAGCGTAAGTTTATTGGCTGTCATCCAAGTCGATATTTTAATCAGCTCCTCATTCACAATGGTGTTGAGGGTGGCAAGATTAGGGTGAGAGATGACATAAGTCGTGTCATCAGCAAAGAGAATGGGTTTCAGGTGTTGGGATACGTTTGGAAGGTCATTGATGTATATGAGGAAGAGCAGGGGACCAAGGACACTTCCCTGCGGAACTCCAGTATCAAGTGGCCGTGTTGCTGATGCTGTGTCTTTAATGGTGACGTACTGATACCTATTAGTAATGTAAGATTTGAAATAAGCAAGCGCATGGCCTCTTATACCGTAGTGATCAAGTTTGTGGAGTAGGATTTCGTGGTTTACTGTGTCAAAAGCTTTTCTTAGGTCAATAAAAATTCCTAGTGGATATTCCTTATTTTCCAATGCTGTGTAAAGCAGATCTAGCATTTTTATGATTGCATCATTAGTGCTTTTATTTTTCCTGAATCCAAACTGGCAGGGGTTGAGTATGTTTTGAGCCGTTATAAATGAATACAGTCTCCTGTGCACGAGTTTCTCAAAGATTTTGGATAGCAGTGGTAAGTTAGATATTGGCCTATAGTTGTTTAAGTCTGTAGGGTCACCACCTTTATGTATTGGTGTAACCCTTGCCATCTTGAGTAGTTTCGGGAAGGTGCTAGTCTCTATTGACTTGTTAAAAAGTAATGAAATAGCATGCGAAAGGACATGGGCCGCTCGCTTGTACAGTAATGGTGGGACATGAGACAGATTCCCCGAGTTATTTTTAAGTGACTTTATGATCTCAATGACTTCCGTGGGCTCAGTTGGTGCAAGATAGAAGGAATTAGGGAAATTTCCATCTAGGTAGTCCCCGGCATGGGCATTGGTATGTGGGATTTTACTGGCGAGATTAGATCCTATGTTTGAGAAGAAGTCGTTTATCTTGTTAGCTGTGTCAGTGGGATGTAGTGGTGTTTCATTAGGTTTAGTTAGGACAATATTCTTGTTTTTTCTCAGTTTGTGGGTCCCTAGAATCTGAGAGAGTGTTTTCCAGGTCTTTTTTATATCTCCTCTAGTGTCTGTGAATCTACTGGAGTAGTATAGTTGTTTGGCTTTTTTTATTACTTTGGTGAGAGCTGATGAATAGTGTTTAAGAGTATCTTTGTGTATTAAGCCCTGTCTATATTGCTTTTCATATTGGTGTTTCTTGTCATACCATCACCCACACTCCCCTCACCCATACCATCACCACACACCACACATCACCCATACCATCACCACACACCACACATCACCACACACCATACCATCACCCACACTCCCCTCACCCACCATACCATCACCCACACTCCCCTCACCCACCATACCATCACCCACACTCCCCTCACCCACCATACCATCACCCACACTGCCCTCACCCACCATACCATCACCCACACTACCCTCACCCACCATACCATCACCCACACTACCCTCACCCACCATACCATCACCCACACTCCCCTCACCCACCATACCATCACCCACACTACCCTCACCCACCATACCATCACCCACACTCCCCTCACCCACCATACCATCACCCACACTACCCTCACCCACCATACCATCACCCACACTACCCTCACCCACTATACCATCACCCACACTACCCTCACCCACCATACCATCACCCACACTACCCTTACCCACCATACCATCACCCACACTATCCTCGCCCACCATACCATCACCCACACTGCCCTCACCCACCATACCATCACCCACACTACCCTCACCCACCATACCATCACCCACACTGCCCTCACCCACCATACCATCACCCACACTACCCTCACCCACCATACCATCACCCACACTCCCCTCACCCACCATACCATCACCCACACTACCCTCACCCAGTTAGCATTGGCTAACTGACGTGCCACCTGCAGCCTTGAAGACGAGTTGTAGAGTGTTGAGCTACTAACGTCTTCTCCCATCCATCCTTCTTTGATCACCCGAAGAGGACCTGGTACATTGTGCCCAAAGATCAGCTCAAAGGGACTATACCCAGTAGACTCCTGCACAGTTTCCCTTCTTGAAAACAACAACAAAGGCAGTGATTCATCCCAGTCTGTAGGAAAATGCATACAAAAACTTCTCATCATGGTTTTTAACGTCTGATGGAATCTTTCTAAGGCGCCTTGGGACTGAGGATGAAAGGCAGTGGATAAATTGTGGATTATCCCTATCCTAGTTAATGCTTCCCTGAATGCTTTGGCAGTGAAGTTAGTACCCTGATCACTTTTAATAGATTTAGGAATGGCAAAGCAAGAAATAAATCTGGTTAAAGCCTTGAGAATGTCTTTAGTATTAATACTGCGCATGGGAACTGCTTCTGGGTATCTAGTTAGTCTATCCGTTATGGTAAATAAGTACTGATTTCCAGTCTTTGACTTAGGTAGTGGACTTACACAATCTATAATTAATTCTGCAGGTTCTCCATCAGCAGGTATAGGCTGGAGAGGTGCAGGTTTAATGGAATGTCCAGGTTTCCCTACTTGCTAACATTCTCGGCAACATCGTATATGATTCTTCACATCCTGCCTTAATTTTGGCCATCAGAATTCTTTTGTGATTCTATATAATGTTTTAGTAAGTCCTAGGTGACCTAATGAAGTATTATGAGCTATATTCAATATATGAGGTCTAAACTTGTTGGAACCACTAACCTGTCTGACAGTTGCCGGCCCTCTATCTCCTTACCAGTTTCAGTGCAGATCAAATAGTCGCTTTTAAGTTTATACTTGACCAGATGATCCGAAAAGGATTTACTCATGGCTGCCTGAAAAGAGAAATTCAAAGAAGGGTCCTTTCGTTGTTCCTCCCAGAAGGACAGTTCCTTGGGCATGTAAACAGAGATATCTGGCAATCCTGCAACCCCCTCACCCCGGTGGCCTGGTGGCTAAAGCTCCCGCTTCACACACGGAGGGCCCGGGTTCGATTCCCGGCGGGTGGAAACATTCGACACGTTTCCTTACACCTGTTGTCCTGTTCACCTAGCAGCAAATAGGTACCTGGGTGTTAGTCGACTGGTGTGGGTCGCATCCTGGGGGACAAGATTAAGGACCCCAATGGAAATAAGTTAGACAGTCCTCGATGACGCACTGACTTTCTTGGGTTATCCTGGGTGGCTAACCCTCCGGGGTTAAAAATCCGAACGAAATCTTATCTTATCTTAACCCTGGAATAGGAAGGCTTGATCTGGGTCTGTTCATTCAAATTATGAGGCTCTGGCCAGTTTTCCTCGTAAAACAAATTGGCTGTTCCGAGATCAGAGTCGTCCAAGGATAGGTCAGCATTCTCACCAGACAACCCTTGGGATGTTGCCCGAGTTATGGCCAACACCGGAGAAGAATTAATCATTTTGGTTTATGGACACACACAAACAGCGGTAATGCTATTACCCAGTAATAACATGGCATCTTTCTTAGGAAATCTCTCAGATACACCCACCATCAAGTATCCAGTGCAATATTTGCACTGTACATAGATTCTATGCAAGGGGACAGAAAATATCACTCCTCTGAATGCTTCTAGCAAAACAGAGGATTGTAATGAAGCATGTTCAGAAAGGGGAAGTACTCCCTCTCTTATAAGTGAGCAATATGCTCCAGTATCTCTAAAGGTTCTGACCCTCAGTCTTCCTGATAGGAAATACGACCCTGACAGTAATAAAGAGCTATCCCTTTCTCTACTTCTTTCAGGGACATGTTACTAGGGACACTGTAGATTTTCCCTAATGGTTAGGGTTTAGGGGGCATTTGGGACGGATGTGACCTACTTGGTTGCAGAGAAAGCAAACGACAGGCTTTAAATTAACTCCCTGCTGACGTTTGCAACTGGTGTCGCTCTGGATACTGTTGTCGAGTTGCACCATGTCGAGTGGATTATCTCTCACCAGGGTGACCATAAGTTGAGTAGCGTGGCTCGCCAGGTAACTTAGTTGGCTGACGCAGACGTTCTCCCTCCGGCTGACCCTTCATCCTCCAATGTTGATGATCTCTGCTCTTGCCAGGCTGTTGAAAAGAGAGATGGGACCGCTCGGACATGGAGCGGTTAGTTTCAAAGGTATCAGCCAACCTGGCTGCCTCCAATGCAGTAGTTAAGACACGATCCTGAAGAAAGACTCTAACCTCTGGTCCCACAGACTACAGCAGTTTGTCGAGTAAGACAAGTTGCACGAGATCATCAAAGGTGGCGACACCACTTGTTTATACCAGCTGGTAAAAGCTTTGGTCTGCTGTCGCACGAAATCCACCAGGGATTGACCAAGCTGTCGTCTGCCTAACTTGAATGACTTCCTATACTTAGCTGGGATACACTGATATACTCCCAGAACTGTGGTCTTCACTACTTTATAATTGGAAAAATCAGTGTCATTTAACACTGACGTAAATTCCTGTGCCTTACCATACAACGCTGTATGAACCAATGACACCCAATGCTGTTCCGGCCACCTCAAGGCTCGAGCCTGATTTTCGAAACTTTCGAAAAATTGTTCTGGTTCTGCCACATTGAAGCGGGAGACCAGCTGTACTGCTTTCTGTAAACTAAAGTCATTTACGACTTGAGAAAACCGCCTTCTTTCTTTTTCCCTTTCAAACTCTTCCTTGGCATAGGCCCTCTGTTCCCTAATCTGCTCAAGATTGATTTTCGCCAACTCAAGAGCAAACACAGCTGATTCGCCTTCAGGCAACCCTGTTGCACGAGACTCACGATTTTGCTTAGTTGATGTATCCTTTTCCTCCTGCAAGAACATCGGGGTTTCATTCCTGGCTCCCGTAGAGGGAGGAGTTTGCTGTGCCATCTCCTCTTCTCGAAGTTTGATACTTATAAGAATACAAAGCTGAGCAGCTGTGAGATTATTATTATTATAATCAAAAAAGAAGCGCTAAGCCACAAGGACTATACAGCCCAGCAGCTGTGAGAGTGCATTCATAATCAATGCCAATGGAACAAGCAATTTGCCAACGATGCTGTAGAGAAAATTTAGACAAGTTTAATAAAGTGAATTCAGACACCAGACGCCAGACTCGTCTAGGCGGCATACCCCAATGTAACATATTATTTGCAATACACGCTTAGCTATGCACAGAACGACTGCAGAATACTCGTACCCCGACGTAACACGTAATTTGCAATACACGTTTAGCAATGCACAGTACAGCTGCATAATACGCACATACAATAGCAAGTCTGATACACAATAGCAAAGCTGACTGCAAAATTTTCACACAATGGCAAGACTGACCATAGTGAAGCGAACACAACAAACAAGCTAGTAGCAAGCAGACAACGATCATACAATAGCAGGTTGACCATAAAACACAAGGCTGACACGCAAAGTTTCGTAAAGCATTGGAATAGCTAATGCAGGGCCAGACAACAAACTACACAATGTTCCTGTTTCCACCATCACCCTAGGCTCAACTCGCACTCTAAGTCCAGCTCCAGCTCCTGGACAGGCCCCCGAATTACAATCCAGGAATCCAAAGGCCTGTTATCCTGGGTGTAAAAGGAGCAAAATAAACACAGCAGAAAAACTTTTGACTTACATTATCTTTCACCAAGTAAGAACAGAAGTATGTACACTATATACACTATGTACAACAATAGGTATTAGTGCACTCCACGGTAAGCAAGGCAGAATAGAAGCCACTAGAGAGCAGACTGTGCTTCAACTAGCTCTAGAATGGGAATGACAAGGGCAGACAGGCGGGTGGTGCCCACAACACCTCTTCGATTGCCAAAACCATCTTCTCATTGGCTGGAACCTGGGTACTGATCGAATAATGGGGCCCCATCATCCGATCCTCAGTACTGGTTCGCTGGTTGGGGGAGATAGCCCTTCAATGAGGGTGTGTACATGCGCTGAATGAAGGTTACGTACTCTTTGCATGCCACGCCAACCTAGGTAAACTGCCCCAAGACTCCACTAAATTTGCCTTCAGACTGCATAATGAAACAGCTGTAAATAACTTTATAGCAGCTATGAATAATGTTGACTGGCATAATGAGCTTGAAACATATACAGACGCTAATGAATGTATTAATAATTTTATAAAAAGTACCCACTACCTCTATAACAAGCATTGCCCTAAAAAAACTAAACAGCTCACAGTAAAGAGACTAAATAATCCCTGGCTAACACCCACCATCCTCAAATCCATTATCACAAAGCACAAATATGAAAAACAGTACAGAATGGGTCAAATAACTAGAGAACAGTCTAAATATTACTTACACAAATAACCCGCACATAAAAGACAGAAGCTTACGACGACGTTTCGGTCCGACTTGGACCATTGACGAAGTCACTGGTCCAAGTCGGACCGAAACGTCGTCGTAAGCTTCTGTCTTTTATGTGCGGGTTATTTGTGTATCGTTCCAGTCACGGTATTGTGCCTTTTTGTTATTTAAACATTACTTGTCAGCTCTTGCCAGCCTGATAAGGTCAAAAAAGTCTTTGTCCTCATCGCTCTCGGGCCATGTGGACCTACTGCGCAGACGCTCCTCAGTTACCTGGCTGCAGTGGTGTGAGGTGGTGCTGTCGTGTCTCTGCTGACAATGTAGGTGTACTGCTGTTGTCAAAATGGCGGTTAGTCTAAGACGTTGGATTAATACTGTCGGCATAGAGCTACTTCAAGGAACGATTACGCCTAGTTCTGTGCAAGTCTTATTACCCAAGATCATCCGGGAGACGTACGGCGTACAAGGTGGTGACTTATATGGGGTTGCATTAAATGGAGCCCAAAGAATTTTCGTAAAACTGCTAAGGGCGACTGTCTATGAATCGTTGGTCACCCGGTTTCAGAACGTGAGTCTTACCATCACACCAGCTGTCTGTGTGAGAATGATTGACGTTTCATGGCATTATACATGGATCAAGTTACGCAACGTTCCCTTTGAGGCGGATGAGGCGGATATCAGGAAAGTTTTTGAGAAGTATGGAATGGTTCATTATGCTCAGCATGGTACGTGGGTGGCAGGCGCCTACGCTGGTCTGCCAGAGGGTATTTTCAACCTCAAAATGACTTTGAGACTTCCAATACCGTCCTATGTTTATCTACAAGAATTCATGACGCAGGTCATGGTTATGTATCCAGGGCAACGACGTACATGCCGCCTATGTGATGAGTATGATCACATAGCGGCGATTTGTGACAAGTGGAGACGTGTGCCTGGACATGTGGTGGACGTCGCAGCCCCTGCTTCAAAGGTCGCAGGTGTGGAACAACCATCAGATGGAGGGCGTGGTGTTTTGTGGAGTGAGATAGTGGATCAGGCACACAGGACTGGAGGTGGGTTGGAGTCCCTCTCCCAGTTGCCTGACCTGGTGTCTCCTCCTGTGGTTAAGGAGGAGCAGCAACTACAGGAGCAGGTTATTGAGACTGAGGAGGAATTGGTGGAGGTTTTGAAGACTTTGTCACCGCCTGAGGGGGACATCTGAGCTAGGTGTCATTGGAGAGTCGTTGCTTCCAGTAAGTCGGGGACGTGATATTTTGGGAACTGATGGTGTGTTGGAGTCGTCCGTAGAATCACTAAACCATTGTCAGGTGGAGGTGGAGGTTCATCGAAAGGCAATACCTGATCAAGATATGTGTAACGTGACTGTCACGAGAAAGAGGGCAGCTACATCAGATTCTGATGACGTCCTGACGCCAGCACAAAGGCCTGGGAAACAGACTGAGGTGGAGTGTGAAGGTATTGGTGTAGGTGGTGGTAGCCATGATAGGAGGCACCGGAAGAAGGGGGGAAAGAGAGCACTCTGAAGGTGTCAAACATGAATTCAGGCTCTGGAGTTGTAAAGAGTGAGGAGAGGAGGCAGGGGTGGAAACTTTAAAAGGCCTTAGGTGTATTACTGTAAATGTTAATGGTTTATGTAGCAGTATGAAGAGAGATTGGTTTTGTACTTTCCTGAATAAATCTAGAGTGGATGTCGTGTTCCTGCAGGAGCATAATTTTAAAGATGGTAGGGTGTTGAAGGTGTTAGGGTTTCGAGTAGTTACCCTGCCATCTCCCCGTCTAAAAGGTGGTGTGGGTATTTTAATAAGGGAGACGAGCCTGTTTGTTTTGCAGAGAAGCGAGGGGAAGAGGGACGGTGTTGCATGTGGATGGGTGGTGGATGGGTAAGCGTGTGTCTTTTGTGAGTGTATGTGCGCCAGCGGAAAATGACATACAGGTAAAGAATGATTTCGTGTGTGAGGATCTTGTATTTTTCTTACGTGCACTGCCAGAGGTGGCAATAGTTGATGGGGACTGGAATTGTGTAATCAGGGTGGCTGATGTGGACCCAAAAGGGGCTGGATATATATCTGTGGCTCTTAGGGAATTGTTAAGGGATGTCAGGTTACGTGATGCGTTTGGGGGGGCGGTGTGAGAGACTGAACATACGTTTGTTAGGAGTGGATATGCTGCGAGGCTAGATAGAGTGTACCTTTATCAGGGAGTGGATGTGAAATCTTTCAGCACTGTTGAGGCTACAATGTCAGATCATAGGGCAGTGGTGGTGGAGGTTGGGTGGGGGGCGCTCGCGGAAATATACAGAAGTTATTGGAAACTAAATATAGGTGTGTTAGGTGATGAGGAGGGGTTGGAGGGGTTTTCAGTCCTATGGAGGGAGCTTAGTGTGGAAGAACAGGGGGTGGACGACATCGTGACATTGTGGGATTGTGTTGTGAAGGAAAGGATTAGAAAGTTTTATGTGAGGGAAGGAAAATATATTAATAATTTGAAATATGGACTGGCTAACTATTTACAGGATAGGTTAAGAGGTTGCTATGGGCAGAGGGTGGTTGGGAATAATTTTCCTATGGATGAAATAGTTGAAATAAAAGGGAGATTGAGGGTGTTACAAAATGAAAGGTTTCAAGCTGTAAGGGTGCAGGAAAGGGTGGAAGAAGTGCTTTGCGGCATCAAAAGCAAAGGCAGGTGGTGATGGCTATCCCAAGTTTAGAGGTAACGAAGACGGTCGGGAATTATAGAGCAGGGCAGGAGATAAAAACCACGAAGGGGATGTGTGCATATGCGAGGCTTGGTATGAGAAGTACTGGACAAGTGTGGGGGTGGGTGACGTGGCATTAGACAAGGTGTGTACGTATGTGACTTGTAATTTAGGAAATAGCAACAGAAAGGCTTTAGGTGGGATTATTACGGCAAAGGAAATAGAGAATGCGTTAAAGGGAATGAGAAAGGGGAAAGCTCCGGGTATTGACGGTCTCCCAGTAGAATTTTATTTACAACATTAGATGTTAATACGGGGATTTATAGTTAGGTTATTTAATCGTATGAAGGAGAAGGGTGAGTTGGGAGAGAAGCAGGCTACAGCAGTTGTAGTGTTGGTCCCGAAGGGTAAGGGGCAGCCCACCCTACGGGAGTACCGAGCCATATCGCTGATGTGTGCAGACTATAAGGTTTTTGTAAAAATTTTAGGTAATAGGTTCAAATGTTGTAGGTAGTAGGTTGGTAGACAGCAACTGCCCAGGGAGGTACTACCGTCCTGCCAAATGAGTGTAAAACGAAAGCCTGTAATTGTTTTACATGATGGTAGGATTGCTGATGTCCATCTTTCTGTCTAATAAACATGCAAGGTTTCAGGCATGTCTTGCTACTTCTACTTACACTTAGGTCACACTACACATACATGTACAAGCATATATATACACACCCGTCTGGGTTTTCTTCTATTTTCTTACTAGTTCCTGTTTATTTCCTCTTACCTCTATGCCTGGGGAAGTGGAACAGAATTCTTCCTCCGTAAGCCATGCGTGTTGTAAGAGGCGACTAAAATGCCAGGAGCAAGGGGCTAGTAACCCCTTCTCCTGTATATGTTACTAAATGTAAAAGGAGAAACTTTTGTTTCTCCTTTTGGGCCACCCTGCCTCGATGGGATACAGCCCGTGTGTTGAAAGAAGAAAGGTTCAAATGTCCTGTGGGGAGGGTGGTGTCGAACTCTCAGTTTGGGTTGCCGGGAAGGTCAATGATTGAAGGACATGGGATACTGCAAAGTTTTGTGGAAGCTAAAGGTGGGGGTGGGAGGGCAGCTTTGTTGGCTCTAGATTGGCAGGGAGCTTATGATAGAGTGGAAAGGAGAGCTTTGCAGGTTATACTTAGGAGACAGGGTTAAGGGGAGGAAATAGTCAAGTGGGTAAATACATTGTATAAGGGGGCGAAAATGAGGATCCAGATTAATGGGTGTATGGGGAGGGAGATTGCTATGGGTAGAGGCCTCAGTCAGGGATACCCCATGTCCCAAGTTTTGTTTGCGTGTTTTCAGGACCCATTTGATAGAATGGTTGACTGTAGCTTATGTACTCAAGGTGAGGGACGTGTGGGGGGGGGGGGAGGGCCGGGCGGGGATTAATTGGATATGTAGACGACACCACTGTTCTCATTCGTGAAGGGATGTCAATGGGAGTGTTGGACGAGGTTGTGCAATTGTTTGGAAGTGCCACGGGAATGCAGGTAATTAGTGCGAAGTAAGGTGCATGGGGTTGGGTTCTTGGGTGGGGGGGTGGGGGGTGGGGGGGGAGATGTAACCTTGTTAAAGAATGGGCGGTGTCTTTAAAGATTTGTGGCATTATTTATAGGGATGACATGGTTGCGGCGCGGGTGGAAAACTCGGATAGGTTATTGGAAAGGATCGTGGTGCGTGTAGGTGTTTTGAGACCCCAGCACCTAACTCTTATACAGCGAGTGATAGTCGTAAACATTTTATTGTATAGTAAGATTTGGCATGTCGCAGCTGTGTTCCCAATTATAGGGACAGGGATTGCGGGGATCTTAAGACGAGTGTACAAAATTTTGTGGGGTTCATGTTGTGATTGGTTAAGGAGAGAAGTTGTAATGTTACCTGTACGTGAGGGTGGGTTGGGGTTGATGGATTTGAGATGGAGGGCTAAATGTGTGTTTCTTAAATATGAAGTTTTGCGTGTGGGTGTGAACGCGGGGCAGTTGGAAAGGATACATGACAGGCTGGGTATGTGGTATCGAGAAATGGAGTTGAGGGAACGCGAAATCGTTTTGAGGGCCGTGATGTTGGTCAAGGAACTGAGAAAGGTTCGAATAAGGGTTCTGTGTAGGTTGCTTGTAGGTAGGTGCGTTGTCCCGGTTGAGGGCCTGTTCCCCATGTTTACGTGGAAGAGTATTTGGGATAGATTTAGTAAGATGAAGTTAACAATAACAAGTCTCTCAGTGTCCCAAGTCAGCCCCAGCACCTTACTGCATATAGGCACTTCAACTCCAGGGCTATCCATATTTATTGATCCCTCAAAATGGACTAATTACTGTTCCATTCCCTCAGAGGTATACTTGCACCTTGCATTATTTCATTAACCCCTTCACATATCCTCATTAGTTCCTCTTCAGTTGACGTCACACCTGGAAATTGTCCACATAAGATTATTAACCCAATTACTTCGCTCAGTGGACCACCTGTGCACTTAAGGTGTGCATTTATCGTCGCCTGAAGTAAGAACAATTTATTATTTAACTGTTTATTAATTATATCATTATAAGCAGTCAACAATTTTGGTGTCTTGCTCAGTTCGCAGAGCTGGGCCCTTTAACTGTCCATACGCCATCCTATAATTAGTAGATAATTTTGGACGGTTTAGCTTCCACGGAAGTCGCACCCAGTAATGTCCAGATTCAAATTTAACCTCCTTCAGGTATTGTTCCTGAGTAAAGGAATCATCTGGACTTTCCTCATTTATATTAATCCCTATGCTGTCCAGCTCTCACAAATTAGACTGGTTCAACTTCATCCTCGATAGAAGAATATTTGTACTGGGTTGACCTTTTATGAGTAAGACACCGTGACTGTATTCACTACTTCCTCTAGTCATTATTACTAGGCGGTAGTCTGCCATATATTACATGGCCCGTACCAGTGTTGAGGAGAGTGACGCCGCATGGTTTTGGATTTATGCCCTTTATCCTGAATTATTACATCCAACACCGGCAAGGCTACCTCAGCTAGGCCATCATTATTGCCATTAGCTGCAACCTTTACATCAGTCACTGTAGTGTCAGGGTTATTAACATTATCATTATTGTCACCATTATTATAAGACTTACATACAACCCTGCACATAACTGTATGGTGCCTTCCCTTGTTGCATTGATAGCAACTGTTCAATTTGGTATGACAATCCTTTACATTATGATTGTCTAGACATCTGATAAATCTGTCAAGTTCTTTCATTCTTTCCACTTTAATATCCCATGAATTATAGGCATTACAATTTTTAGTGAAATGAGTACTCTGGCAGAAGAGGCAGTCTCTCTTTTCCTTGCCTGACCTCTTATTAACTGGGTTACACTTACTGAGGTACTTATTCCTCTTACCTTGATGTGAGGAACCACTATTACTGATTCCTGTCACTTGATATGTGCCTATTTAACTCTTAATTATGATTATTACCATTGGGAGTATTTTTTCCCTTTTGAGACTTGGCAGATACTTCAGTCATTATGTGTTATATCCTTAGAACTGTTTGGTTGACTGGTCTGCAATTGAACAATTAATTCTTGCCGACCTAGTCTGATTTCCTCCAGACTGTACTCTGGAGGTTTTGGCAAACACACCCTTTGCATTAATAGGTTGATCAACTGCCTGGCTTACACCCTTTAATTTATTCAAAGCCTTACTTTTACAAGACAGTTTTTCTTCCAATTAGTAACGTTGATTAATTAAAACATTCATTTCTATTCCATCTGCACAATTCTCCAGCAGATCTCTTTCACAGTCTTTAAACCACAATTTGTACCACTCAAATCTACTCCTAAAGCATCTAAATATAACTTTAATTCATTAGGGTTCACGGTTCTTTGATTCACTTGTATGTCTCCGTCACATGGCCTTTAATAGCCTGTAATGATGCTTTTATTACTCTAAAATCCACGGACTTGTCAGCCACATTAACTCCATCAGATCCAGTCATGGTTAGAGAATTATTAATCACTAATTATACAACTTAAGTAGGCGCCTTATAAGAGAAATTCTTGCACTGTACTCTTGTATAAATCCTAGCCACACATGTGCTAGCAATTAATTGGGCTAATTATCATCCACCACACGATCGATTAAATTTGTGTACCCTATACCCACTTCCTTCAATCGGTCACTTAATTATTAAGTAATTAATTCAATTAATTTTTTCACTGATTGCATCCGGTTCAGGAAGGACCAGCGGGCAGATATGTACCTCAACATTATATACATACAAGTAATCTCATTGGGAGACAACACTATATTGTTTACCGTAGTCACCCCGTGTGGACCTGTGAGAAAACTTAACCACCCTGGTCACTGCAGGTGGGCCTTCGACCTCACAACCTTATCCATATCTATCCGAGACCAGTATAGATTGGATAGCACCCACAAGTACGGCGCTACTAAATAATTGTAGACTGTATAGATTATATTAGTGTAACTGGATGAAGGGGGTGGGGGTAGGTTACACATGGATACATCCATCAAGGAAAAACACTTGTATATAATCCCACCACTTACCGATATTCTCTGGTGGTCACTTGATGTAGCTGGATCACTCATAACCTATCCAATTATAACATACCTAACCGGCCAGTATCAGTCTGCTATAACTAGAAGGGTTACTTAACTGTGGGTGATTAATGCTCCTTATTTCCTCCATTCACCATCTCATTTCGATGTCCTGCTACACCGACACTGTTCTTATTCCAACAGGACGAGGTATCCGTTGGTTTGTCCCGGTTTAGAAGTCGTGACTCCATAAAAACTTCACTATCCTCGGGACGGGAACAACGAGGTCTAACGTGTTCACTCGGAGCAAGGCGACATATTTCACTTCACGCATTCTCTTAACTTAGCGTTATTATCATTGATTACATTACGATTCACAAGACGATTTAATGTCTCATAATTATTATACACATTAGAGGCCACCCCATTAAGATCTGAGACCGATGAGTGATGATTAAACCATGGGTGTGTCCCCTGGACACACACCATGGCCGCGCACCAGTCACCCCCGGTCCACCCATTATTCACTAATTTTACCACTTTATTACGGTGGTCCCGTAAATCACGTTCCCTCACCCTTCACCAGGAACAGTTATGACACTTCCTATTATGAAGTGAGGCCTATATTAATCCTTAGGCCGCCGCGAACGCCAATTTCCTGGTCCCATGTTTTCACAGCCTCCTCACTACATTCAAAACACTCCCACCTCTCCCATGCCCCGAGTCGACCTGTCCCCCCGCACATCTGCGCAGGCGCAAAGGGAACTCTTGGTTCTATCCTATTTTCAAATACATTTTTGACCCATATCAACACATTAAACACCTATTAGGCACTATAGCTTCGGAAAATTAAAATATTTTCCACAACGTGGATTACCAAGCCAGACCCCAAGCCACATGCTGTTGTCTGCTGCCTGGCATCGCCCATGACATCACCATGCTGTGTTATAATTTCACAGTGAGCAATTTGTTTCAGTATTGTCAAGAAGATTGAGAGAAATATGTCACATGTTAAGTCTTCTCAGTGTTCTCACATGTTTGCGAATGCCTTCGAGTCCATTTTTGCATAGAAAACCATCTTTTCTAGTGCAAGCCATGTTGTAGCCACATGTGCAGTGTGGGTGTGTGCAGTTTTCTGTGTTCCTTGATGTGTGGTCTGAGCCCAGGCCACTTGTAGCACTCTCGTGTTACATGTCACCCCGTTGTGACCATTGACAGCTAACATTAGTCAGCCCAGGTGCCAGTTTATGAGCATCTGAGCTCCCTTGTGCAGAAAGCTCTTAAACTCGCCATTCGTAGATGTCATGTCTGAATTGTACCTGCTACGACTCCATGTCTGAATTGTACCTGCTACGACTCCCCGTTGAGATTTGTTTCACTCCACCTCCTGACTGTCAGAGTGCAGTTATGTATAGAAAACCAATCAGAGGATGCTTAGACTAACCTCTGCTATGATTCTAACTGTGTTGAGAGAATGACACCGCCAACTCGGCAGACGAATGTCTGACTCGTGTCACAGCTTCAGTGAGCAGCTTGCATAAATATGATGTCACTTTGACTGCTAGCCCAATCACTCTAGTTACTGTGTACACTGCTACGTCTCCCAGATGTTTCACCTGAGTCGTCGCTGCCACGACTCACTCCACTCTCGCCGCCAGTAAGAGCCCCAGCGACAGGACCAGTCGAGAAATGTTGTCCTGAGTCACTTGCCAGAAGTCCTGCCCAGTTGCGAGTACTGACGATGCCTCACTCGAGTGCACCAGCAGGTTGTCCACAAGGTTGAGAGAACCCTGCAGCAACTACTACAAAGACTAATTCACCGTTCCAGAAGAGACCGTACCCCATTAAGTCTCAGCTCAGCAGTAGGGATGTCTCTTGTGTTGCAGTATCTGTCCAGATGCAGGAAGGTGAGCAGTGATGCCCGCCGAGGCTTACTGCCTTGGATCACGATGTTTTAGCATACCACATTTTGTCCCCTCCCTGTACGAAGTCTTATTTTTATCCATGTTCACATGTATACATATGGTTTTATGTTGTGTTCTGTGCCCTGTTCCTATGAGAGAGAAACCGAGTTTTTTTCAGTCAAGCATGGTCGAGGACGACCATGGGTAGGTGGCTGAGCAAAATATAGACAGTAAGCCTACATGGTAAGTTTCCATAGTTTCCACCAGAGGGCAGGTCTCTGGGTGGGCATGCCCAGGCCTGCCTCACTCTCACTTGGTGACCGGTCATCCTAGAGTCAACACTCCACTCTTCTCTCCCGGTGGCCTGGTGGCTAAAGCTCCCGCTTCACACACGGAGGGCCCGGGTTCGATTCCCGGCGGGTGGAAACATTTCGACACGTTTCTTTACACCTGTTGTCCTGTTCACCTAGCAGCAAATAGGTACCTGGGTGTTAGTCGACTGGTGTGGGTCGCATCCTGGGGGACAAGATTAAGGACCCCAATGGAAATAAGTTAGACAGTCCTCGATGACGCACTGACTTTCTTGGGTTATCCTGGGTGGCTAACCCTCCGGGGTTAAAAATCCGAACGAAATCTTATCTTATCTTATCTTATCCCTTGTAGGCATGGCTTTCTGGGTCACCCAGGTCACTTAAACACACTGCCTGTGTACCATGATCACAAACAAAGGAATGAAACCTCCTAAGCCTTATCATTGAACCCTTCTACCAAACACATACGTAATCATTTCATGATATGTAGGTGTCAGCCAGCATTGACATGCAGGTATAGTCCCACGCTAAGAACTTGTCATTCTTCTAAGGATAGATGGTGATCCCATCAAGGAAATTTGCTGGGTTGTGAGTATTGTGAGCTGCTAGAGATCGGGGCTCTCTCTCGGCTGGGCATCCAGCTGTAGCAAGGCTTCTCTTTATGATGTCGTTGGTTTCTTTGTGTCTTGCATGCCAACCCTTGGTTTTGGAACAGTTAAAGCCATGTAGACCATAATGTTCGGCTTGCGCATCGCCGCAAATATATGTATATTCCGTGTGAATTGGGGCAGCCAAGCAGAAAGCCACTGCAATATAGAGAGTCTTAGGGTCGAGGTGTGTTCCCATTGCCGAAATGGGAACTGTTTGGAGGACACGACATGAACATGTAATTTGTTCGGCTATCAAAACTCTGGGGCCCAGATCCTAGACCCGTTATGTACCTCTGTAATCTTTTGACTACAGCTCACAGGATGGGTATGGGGTTCATAATAAACATATTAAACTATATTTTAAAATTTATATGAACATGACGTGAGAAAAATTGGTTTGTATAAGAAATGAAACAACAAAAGATGAATGGACGGTATTTTTTATGTTAGGGAAAAAGGAAGGTTTTACATCTGTTGACAAATGATGTTTCAGTAGCAATATACTTTATTTTGGGCTTGGTGGGCGGGAAAATAATCATAAGGCAAAGCCAATTTTTCCTAATGGGGTGGCGATATAGGTTGTGGAACCAATGGAGGCACCAAAGCCGAGGATGTTGAGGGAAGCGTGAGTTGTTCCCACAGAGATGCTGGTGTTGAGGTTGAGGTTGACCTCTGCCACCACCGGGCCAGCCGTCACTCCAGCCTTGCAGAAACTGGCCTCGGCACCGGCGGCAGCACCTATGATGGGCGTGAGGGGAACATGAGCAAACTTTGCACCAACTCCAGCACAAGGACCTTCAGCATAAGCTCCAAATACAGTGAAATTAACTGGAAAAAGAGACAGAGAAATGAAGAAATTCTGAAGAGTGTCCAAATGGGGCGAAAAATCAGTTGGTTAGTCAACATTCATCAAATGAAAATCCGTTAAAAATCCTTCGCTGAGACACTGACGAAAACAAAATATAATAGACACATTGCATACTTCTTATTTCAACATATTTATAAGACAATGAAAAAGACTCATGTGCAACAGTTGGGTATTTATTGCTGAGACATTTTGCCTAAGTAGTAGACTTCTTCAGTCGGATACAGAGAATGTATTGTAGGCAGCAGGAGTACCTGGAATATAATTATAGGGTGTTCCAGGGGTCAACGCCCCCACGGCCCGGTCTGTAACTAGGCCTCCTGGTGGATCAGGGCATGATCAACTAGGCTGTTCCTGCCGTCCGCACGCAAAGTATTGTATGAATCACAGCCCAGCTGGTCAGGTACTGAAATTACATGTGTGTCCAGCTCCCTCTTGAAGACAGCCAGGGGTCTATTGGTAATCCCACTTATGAATGTTGGTAGGCAGTTGAACAGTCTTTGGCCCTTGACATCTATTGTGTTGTGTGTCAGTGTACTCAAGACATCCCTTGCTGTTAAGTGAGGGGATGTTGCACTGCCTGCCGAAGCTTTTGCTTTCATAGGGAGTGATTTCGTGTTCAGATTTGGAACTAGTCCCTCTAGGATTTTCCATGTGTAAATTATGATGTATCATTCTCGCCTGCGTTCCAAGGAGTACAGACCTCAAAGGACAACAAATAGTCCAAGTAACTGAGGTGCTTGGCTGGACTTATACGTGCAGTGAAAGTACTCTGTATATTTTCCAGATCTGTAATTCCGCTTGCTTAGAAAGAGGCCCGTTAGTGTGCAGCAATATTCCAGCCTAGAAAGAATCATCACTGACTTGGCATCCCTTGTTTTGAAAGTTCTTATTATCCATCCTATCATTTTCCTAGCAGAGGTGATAGTGATATTGTTATGACCTATGACAGTGAGATTCTCTGATAATATCACTTTCAAGTCTTTCTCATTAGTTTTTCGCTCTATTGTGTAGTTAGAATTTGTTTTACACTCTGATCTAAGTATTGTTATACTCCGATCTAGCTATTATTTCCTTAAATTTCCCATAGTAGAATAATTGAAATTTATCCTCGATGAACTTCATATTATTTTCTGTGGCCCACTTGAATACTTGGTTAATATCCACCTGTAAATTTGCAGTGTCCTCGGTGAATGACACCGTCATGCGAATTCTCGTATCGTATAAGTAAGTTTATTCAGGTATACACAAATACAGTTACATAGAATTATCATACATAGCAGCATATGTGTAGAGAACCTAGGAGGAAGACACTGCTGACGGTCTATAATTCTTTGCAATTGCTTTACTGACACTTTTGTGGAGTGGGGCTGTATCTGTTGTCTTTATTGACTGTAGAACGACTCCCCGTATCTAGGTTCCCTCTCCACAACATACGTAAGGCACGCGAAAGGGGTTTCTTGCATTTCTTGATGAACACGAAGTTCAACGAGTTCCTGTGGCAGAGTTCATGGAATGTCGTTAATTGCTTTTTCAAAGTCCAGTTATGTTAGTGTTATCTCAGAAATTCCAAAAATATTTACTAAATTTTGAATCTTGGTCATAAAAAAATCATTTAGATTGTCGACCCTTAGTCTGATCAACGGCTCGCTAAACACTGAGTCATATTGGGACTTCAGTATCTCACTCATTTCTTTGTTGTCATCGGTGCAAGTTCCATCACGTTTAAGCAGGAGTCTAACACTGGATGTGGTTTTACGTCTTAGATTCGGCATATGAAAAAAATCTTTTGGTTCCCTTTGATTTCATTTATTGCTTTGAGTTTTTTGTTTCCTGGGCACTGTATGATTCCTTTAACTTAAGTTCGATATTTTCTGTTTCTCTAGCCACTGACTCCAGGTAAGACACATAGGCAACAGTTAGGCAACTTTATTCCGAAACGTTTCGGCTACACAGTAGGCTTCTTCAGTCGAAAACAGAAAGTAGGCAGGAACAGTAGAGATGTGAAGACGATGTAATCAGTCCATCACCCTTGAAGTCGTAGAATTTGAGGTTGTCAGTCCCTCAGCCTGGAGAAGTTCTACTTTCTGTATTCGACTGAAGAAGCCTACTGTGTAGGCGAAACGTTTCGGAATAAAGTTGCCTAACTGTTGCCTATGTGTCTTACCTACCAACCTGTCGGTATTGTATACCATTTTGATGTTCACTGACTCCAGGTAGACTGGCGTCTTTGTTAAGCTCTGTGATGCTTCACCTTCGCCTGTATAGGGAGCATCTTTCTCTTTCTAGTTTACATCTCTTTTTTTTCCTTAGAGAAAGTGCCTTGATCATGCCGTAAGTGCCAGAGTTAATCCTTTTTTAGGCACTGATTCGCATCTGTAATGTTTGGGATATCTTCCTGGTTAACCTCATCTCAATGGATATTCTTGTTACTGAAGTTGACTTTGATAAAAGCTTCCTCATAACTGATGTTGTGCTGGTCAGGACAGTTACTCATACAAGTCTGAACTTCGATTAGGTTGTCATCCGAATTTATGGTCATTGATACTGTTATAAGTATTTCACCCCAGATTGTCATCATTAATGAAAATAAAGTCAAGTGTTTTTTTCTAATCCTCACATCCAGTCCTCCAGCCCTCACCTGGATGTTAGTAGACTGGTGTGGGTCGCATCCTGAGGACTCCAGTTGAAATAAGGCAGCCTCTCTATGATGCACTGCCTTTCTTGGGCTGTACTGGATCGCTAACCCTCCTGGATTAAAAATCCGAACAAAATCTTTATCTTATCTTGGTATCCATATTACACTGTCAAATGATCTTTTGTCTGGGTCTCTGTGAAAGCCACAAACATTGCATCTTACTCTGTGAAGACTCCATTGATGAAAGGTATTTTGTTGTTGGTTGATGGCTTAAGCCCTGTATATCTGCAAATAACGTGTTACTTATTTGCTGGGCGCTTTATTTGTTAGCATTAATATCTGCTGTTCTGGAGTGGGGGGGGGCACTGACTGAACCTCCACTCCAGCAAGGCACCGAGGTGGAGTGGGGGGGCACTGACTGAACCTCCACTCCAGCAAGGCACCTCTCAGTAGTAGTAACCAGTTACCAGTAACCAGTGTACCGTTGACTCAACGACCAACCGTCTCTGCCTGAGTCACTGTCTATTCATATTGCGCTGAACTGGCATTATTCAAAGACCCTCTCACTGGGTACTGTGGGAGGCCGGTCAGTCAGTGTTACGAGTGTGAGCAAGGAGGCAAGGTAACGGCTGCGGGCTCTCTCCACATATCTGTAATTATACGTAATAACAGCCTACGTGAGTATTTCTTACCTAATCCACGTGTCGAACTCCCACATTATAAATGGTGACAGCGGTGTGGAGCGTGGATTTACGTTTTTAAGGGTAATTCAAGACGTTAGAAGGCTGTTTTGTGAGTAGCGGCAGGGTCAAAGGTGAACCACCCACCACCAGCCACTACCCTCACTCACCACCTCCAGCCTGCACGCCTGTTGCAGCCATTTCAAGCTTCCTGGCTTAGTTCGTGTGCTAATTGCTTCAATCTCCGAGGGGTTGACCCGGATTTTGCAATTAAGCCAGTCAGTAAGCCAGACTGTGGAAGTGAGCGCCAGTCAGCCTATCATCCAGCCTGTCTCCTGTCATCCAACTGCTCCTCCGTGCTTTGTGCATCGTTACACGTCTTCCAGTCAGCCATTCTCGTGGGGTAAGCCAGTCAGCCAACCCAGCTTCTAACCCAGCTGAGAGAGAGAAGTAAGCCACGCAGTAAGAAGTAAGCCAAGTTCCTCTGAAGTATTGTCTATATCGCTTTGTGCTCCCTGTTGGATGCTAAGAGTGGTTTTCACCATTCCTGTGGCATAGAGTGGCTTAAGCCACCTTCGTGGGTAGAGAGTGGAGTGCGCGCCAGTGAGCGCCAGCAAGAGTCACACCCACCACCACCACTCTACTCACACCACCCCACCACCACCACCACCAGCCATCCACCCATCTCCCTGTGGCTGTTTGCACCCTTGTACCGGGTCCTAGTACTGTTTTGGCTCACATAATTGGTCAAGAGATTGTAGCTGGCACCAACGATAAAACCCAATTATGAGAGTTCCCCGAGAACGCGCATTCTTCCGACAACAGTGAGTGTAGGTGACGTCAGCCCTCACCGCGCAGGACAACCTACACCCTTCTCCTCATCACCCCTCACCGCCCGTCTACTACTCCAGACTTCAGTGATAATTTTCTTGAGACATTTTTCTTGCATTTAAAGACATTTGCGTGTGTGAGACATTTATAGTAAATTTCTTGTGTACTCTAAACCTTGTGTTTTCAGTGTAGACTCGTTGTGTTTCTTTAACTCATTATTTTTACAATATTTTTCAGTGTTTTCACTTATCTTATAATTTTTTATTCTGTGTTTTTTTCTTATGCTACTCGTCTGTAGTAAGTATTATTGTGTAGTGTACCAGTCAGTCACTCTGTGTGAAGTGATTCATTTTTTTTATTGTATTCTTTCAGCGTTGTATTCTCCAGTAATTGTCATTGTATTTCATGCAGTGATATTCACCCCAGTATACTAAATTATCCATTTATTTCTATGTGTGTCCTTTTTTCGTATGCCAGCGTCTCATTCCTCTAATTTTTTCGCAGACTGTGTACCATTATTTTTGCCAGCAAATTTTTGTCGTATCAGTCACAGCAAGATTTTGTTGTATCAGTCACAGCAGGAATTTGTTGTAAGAATATACTAATACTGTTGTGTGCCCCGCCACTGTAAGTGTTATATTACCTGTTTTGTTCCTTTGTTTTATTTTATTCATATTTTTATATTTCTTGAACAAATTCACTCTTGATGCAATTTTAATTACTTTTAACGTAAAGTGTTTTCTTTACTCTGCTTGAGTAAATTGTTTTGTCTAATTTACAATTAAGAGTTAAAGTGTTCAATCAGTTTATTTTTTTTTCTTCATATTTTAATTCTATCATTTAACCTGAATTTTCCCAGTGACACTTTATTACGGCAGTGATTATTTCTACACCTTATTTTGTTGCACTTGTTCTGCAGTGAATTATTTTCTTTTATTGATATTTTTATGAATTATATTTTAATTTTGTCTATGCATTCTTAGAAAATACTTAAATTTCCCAGTTAACAATTTAATAATTTTATTTTATACTTTCACATTGATTTAAAAATTTAATTAATTAATTTCTTTATTAGCAAGAGTAAAGACAGCTCATTTTGCATTTAATTCAGTCTCCAGTAATATTTTTTACTTGTATATTTCAATGTAAATTTTTTATTTTGGCCAATAGTCCTTTAAATTGAGTTTTCCTTCCTCTTGCAGTGTATCTTAGACATTTTTTTTTATTACTTCTGCAGAATTAGTTGTATATCTTTTATTTCAATTCTAGAATTTTATATCATTTTTATTGTTCATTATTTTTGCCTTATTTGTTCTCGTGCTACTTTGCCATTATGTCTCACATACCGTCAAGTGATACTTTAGTGAATGTCGACACTCAGACCTCTCAGGCTACTGCTGGTCCTGTCATCAGTCCTCACAGTTCCTTACCGACTGACAGACCGACCCAGACACCGAGATATTATAGTTATACTCGTGATTCCCTTGATGCGTTACCTTTATTCAATGGCCATGTACATAGTCTTGAAGCATGGTTTGCAGCCATTCGTTCTCGTGCTAGTGCTCTAGGTGAAGGTCCTCCTTCAGAGGAAAGTCTTATCAGACTTGCTAAAGAAGCTCTTTATCGATCTCCTGCGGCTGTTCACGTTGTAGATCTCCTTGATATGCAAGACTTCAGGAATCTTACTAAGTGGTCACAATATGAGGAACTGATTCGTTCTTTCCTTGTCCCAGTAAAAACAGCTGATCCATATGTCGTTCTTAGGGAACTAGTGAATGCTACACCCATGAGTAATGAATCGTTGAGTGCATTTGCTGTTAGATTAGACAAACTTTTATCATCATTTATCAATGCTGTCCAATCATCATCTTTTCTCCCTGAAGAGGCTAAACCATTTACAGAATCACTTGCTAAAATAGCAGCTTTTGGAGCAATCAAAGAACTAATGCCGCCTGCTTCCGTGTGTGCTTATGAGGCTCATCCTCCAACTGTGACGATGGAACCACTTACAGCCTTAAATCATGTGCGTTCCTTGTGCCCCCAGGGTACTTTCCCTTGTATTAAAAGTAATGTCACACATATGCCTCAGTCTGCACCACCTCTTGTTTGCGCTACAGAGACAAATCGTGGTCGTCAACCATCTCAGAGATCACCAAGAACCAGTGTACAGAGTCGTTATACACCTCGTAGTATTCATAGTACATTCAGTAACCATAGTCGGCGGAATTGTTACAACTGTGGTTTCCATGGCCATATTGCAATTAATTGTCCTGATAGTTACCCTAAGAGACATCGTACTGATGATGAGTACTCAGATCTTCCCTACTGTACTTATCATAGAATACATGGACATGACACATCTGAGTGTAATGCTCTCTATAACCTTCAGTACTCTAGGTCTTTCCGTGGTCGTTCCAACCGCAGAACCCGTAGAGGAAACAGATATCGTGGTTCTCAAAATAACCAGAACCAGGCTCATTCATTCAATTCTCAAACTAACCAGAACCAGGCTCGTTCTTCCAATTCGGGGGAATTCGAGCGCCCCAGTCAAACCGTCCCATGGTGACAGTAGGTGATAATGAGTACACCATCCCCGTTCACAATTCCTTTGAAGCCTTAAGCAGTCTCGAGAATGACAACCCTGCTGATGATGTTGCTTCACATGTCTCTGACATAGATGATTTTGGGGATGGAGTAGAACAAGTCTTTTCTGATGACAATCCACCTTTTTGTTTGCACATAACTTCCAATGCAACCATAGGCCCTATAGTGCAAGCATCTGTTTATAATGCGCCCGTTCATTTGTTCATGGACTCTGGTGCGCAAGTCAATATTATTAGGTCTAGTTTGTTTAAGGATAAGAAGTTACGACATGTCCTTCTCGTAGAACCGACTCATGTGTCCTCCCTTAGTGGAGTATCTGGTTCTCACCTGCGTGTCCGAGGTCGGACTTCCCTAACCTTTTCTATCCAAGGTAGAGACTTCACTGCTTCCTTCCTTGTTGTCGACCAGATTACTTTCCCTGGTGACCTTCTACTGGGATTTGCTTCCATGCGAGACTTACGCATTGTACTCGACCCTTATCGATGGCATGCACAAATTGACGACTTGATCGTTCCATTCTGGGGTTACCAGCTTGGATCAGAAATCTGTTATACTGCTGCAGAGTATGATGTACGGATTAAGTCCTTACAAGCTAATGCATTCTCCAGTAGCGTACCCAAGCGGTCAGGCACTGGTAATTCTGTCACTCCCATCAGTGTTCCACCTATACCTTCAGATTTGCAGGATAGTCCGATGCCTCAAGTGTCCGAGGACGCTCAGATTGCCTTGAGTGCACAACCTATCCCTGCAATGCCTGCTAGTTCGAGTAGTAGTTTCTCCACAGGGGACGCCTTGTCGGAAAACAATTACTTGCAACTAGTAATGCCATCTCTTGTTGATGTCACATGCCGTCTGCAGAAAGACGTCTCTGTTGCGGCTAGTGCTCTCACTAGAGTGTCTGTAGTTGTTCCTAGTGTTCCAGATGGTGATAACGTCCTAGTTGACAGTGATTCCTGCAAAGTAAAAGGTCTATTTGTTGAACCATCCTTACATGTTGTACGAGATAGTAAGATCCATTTCTACCTGGCCAACACTTCTGGTCACAGTGTTCGCCTTAGAGCAAATACCAATCTTGTTGACCTTGTTCACTATCCTTACCCTGTTCAGGTAGAGGATGAGTTGTCACCTGACCAGTGGGTCGGTGCTATTTCTACCGGGGAGTCCTCATCCACTTCACTGGATCAATCTGTTCCACCAGTTGAGGAGAAAGACTTAGCTCCCACTGACTTCCCAGATGAAGTCAAGCGTTTGTTGACTCTGTTGAACAAACGTCGTAAAGCCATTGCTTTACCAGGTGAGAAGATGGGTATAACGAACTTATTGTCCCATCGTATTCCACTTGAACCTGGTACTAGACCTATCTACATACCTGCGTACAGAATGCCTCATTCACAAGTTGCTGTCGCAGAAGAATTGATCAATCAAATGCTTGATGATGGAGTTATTGCACCTAGCAATTCCCCTTGGAATGCACCCTTGATACTAGTACCTAAGAAGGATGGTACTTGGCGCCCAGTAATTGACTTTAGGAAGTTAAACGCGAAAACCATTCCAGATCGCTTTCCACTCCCTGTACTGGGTGATCTTTTACGTAATATCGGAGATAACAAAGTCTTTTCAACCCTAGATTTGTTACAAGGGTTTTGGCAAGTCCCTCTTCACGAGGACAGCCAAGAGCTAACTGCATTCTCCACTCCTACAGGTCATTATCACTTCCTCCGTATGGCATTTGGATTACGATCTTCCCCTATCACGTTCTCAAGGCTCATGACTAATATCTTTAGAGGTCTCATAGGTAATGCACTTATGGTGTACTTAGATGACGTAATCGTCATGTCTAAAGACGTGGATACACACTTGAAAAGACTTGATGTAGTTCTTGGTAAGCTTGAAGAAGCCAATTTAAAGATCAAACTGTCAAAATGTCAATTTTTCAGATCAGAAATTAAGTTTCTTGGTCACGTAGTCACTCCTAGAGGGGTTACGACTGACCAAAGTAAAGTAACTGCAGTACTAAATTTTCCAACTCCCAAAACTGCTGATGCCGTAAGATCCTTTGTGGGCTTAGCAGGTTTTTATAGATCTTTCATTGCCAATTTTTCTTCCATAGCTGCTCCTCTAACTGAGTTGCTTAAGAAAGATGCTCCTTTTGTTTGGACCTTCCGTCAAGAAAGAGCATTCCAAACTCTAAAAGAAAAGCTAACATCTGCTCCAATTTTGAAATTTCCAGATTTTTCTAAGCCCTTCTATCTGACAACTGATGCTAGTTCAATTGGCATAGGTGCCGTACTAGCTCAGAAGACCGATGGCAAGTACAACGCAGTTGCATTTGCTAGTCGAGTCCTTACGAAGGCTGAACGTAATTATACAGTAACTGAGCAAGAAGCTTTAGCAATAGTATGGTCTTTAAAGCACTTCCGAGACATTATTTATCAGTACTCTGTTCATGTCTTGACAGACCATGCTCCACTGATACCCTTATTCCAGAACAAACAACCTACTGGAAGGTTAGCTAGATGGACCTTGACTATCCAAGAGTTCAATCCCACCTTTGAGCATTTACCTGGCAAGTCAAATGTAGTCGCAGATGCCTTATTGCGACATGTTAGTATAGTAACTGCAGACCCTCCATTTAGTGCTGAAGATGTAAAGAATGCTCAACGAACAGATCCCATGTGGTCTGGTGTGATTCGATTCCTGCTCCAGGAAGATCTTATTCTGAATGTGAAGCCACCAGCACCCATCAGTGACTTTGTCATGAACCAAGAATTACTGTATCGAACAGCCGAGTTGGGTACTCCTAGCAGAAGAGTATACCAGTTAGTAATTCCACAGTCACTAGTGAATGTAGCCTTACAGCTAGTTCACGATGTACCAGGTGTTGCACACCCTGGTATGGATCGTTCAGTAAAACAAGCCAGATTGAAATACTTTTGGCCTCGTATGGCAACTGATATTTCTGAGTATGTTAAGAAATGTAGTGTCTGCATGCAACATAAAGGCAATGCTAATGGTCCTAACCCAATCCAAGTATATCCAACTACTAGCGAACCGTGGGAAAGAGTTGCGCTAGATTTGTTAACTAATTTCCAATGTTCCCTCCAAGGCAACAAACATCTGTGTGTTATGGTAGACCATTTCACCAGATATTGTGAGTTAGTTCCTATTGCAGATAAGACTGCCGAGACAGTAGCTAAAGCGTTTAAAGAACGCATTATCTGCAGGCATACCACCCCTAAGTCCCTAGTAACAGATAATGGAGGTGAATTCTGTAATGAAATTCTTGAAAATTTGTGTACCTTGTACAAGATCTCTAAATCCACCATTGTTCCTCATCATCCTGCCAGCAATGGGTTAGCGGAACGAACCAATAAGAAAGTACTTGATGTCTTGAGAGCCACTATCAATCCCAACAGTGAAACTTGGGATGAAGTTATACCTGATGTGCAGTGTGCTATAAATTCTGCTTACAATGTTTCTATAGGTAACACTCCACATTATGCATTGTATGGTGTAGATAAACGTTTGCCTTATGAGTTGTTATATTCTAATCCGAAACCAAATTACAACCCTGATGATTTCATAGCAACTCGTACCAGCTTAGCTCAAAGTGTTTTTAGAAGAATCCGTGAAACACTTCATAAATCAACAGCTGAATTTACAAGAGTCGCAAACACTCGAGCAAAGCCATCCAAAATCAAAGTAGGTTCGAGAGTTATGCTGATTAACTTTAACAAAACGTCTGCAATGCCAAAGCTTGATCAAAAGTTTGTTGGTCCTTATCGAGTAGTTGAACACATCACTGGTAATAAGTATAAGGTTAGAGAGATTAGTACTGGTCAGTATAAAGAATCGCATTTAGATCATATGAAGTTAGTATGTGATGATAATGACGTTCCAACCCAGACTAATGTGACAGACTCTGACAATCCTCCTGATCCTGTACTCTCTTCCTCTGATACTCAGTCAGACGATCAACCTGAATGTCGTTATTCCCTACGTACACGACAGGTATTGAGAAATCCTCAAGTATCATTTGTAACTTCCAATTCAGATTTGCCTCAAATACAGCATGAGTTAGCCAATGCTACAGAGTTTGATCCTCCCAGAGATGACACCCATTCTGCATATGTCAATTACACCCTAGCAGAGTTGGGGTTAAATGTAAATAACCTGTATAGATGAATAATTACAGTATCAACTTATCAGTATTCAAGAATTTTTTTTTGTGTTCATGTTCTCTCCGCATTCTGAGAGTTAACAGTCTAGATTTGCGTGCACCGAACCTGCCTTTCTGTTAAACACTCTTTCTTTGTATATATTCCTTCCTCAGAATCCGTAGATCACACGAATACAGATCGATCGATCAAAATTTTTTTTTTTTTATCACTTGTAATCTCAACGTTGAGTTCATTGTTCATTTGTTGAGTTTTAAGTTGTACTATAGTATACCTTGTATTGCATTACAGTTTCAGTTACGTAAGCTTTCATTCCAATGTTCTACTTATGTATGCTATAATGTTTAATTGTTGTGTACTTTGACATTGTATAGAATCAGCCCAAGCCGTATACCTGCCATCTCTAGTTTGTATTAGTTGTATGTCGGGACGACATACGTTAGCGTCGCCGAGCTCTCAGTAGTAGTAACCAGTTACCAGTAACCAGTGTACCGTTGACTCAATGACCAACCGTCTCTGCCTGAGTCACTGTCTATTCATATTGCGCTGAACTGGCATTATTCAAAGACCCTCTCACTGGGTACTGTGGGCGGCCGGTCAGTCAGTGTTACGAGTGTGAGCAAGGAGGCAAGGTAACGGCTGCGGGCTCTCTCCACATATCTGTAATTATACATAATAACAGCCTACGTGAGTATTTCTTACCTAATCCACGTGTCGAACTCCCACATGATACACCGAGGTGGAGTGGGGGAGGTGCACTGACTGAACCTCCACTCCAGGAAGGCACCGAGGTGGAGTGGGGGAGGGGCACTGACTGAACCTCCACTCCAGCAAGGCACCGAGGTGGAGTGGGGGGGCACTGACTGAACCTCCACTCCAGCAAGGCACCGAGGTGGAGTGGGGGGGCACTGACTGAACCTCCACTCCAGCAAGGCACCGAGGTGGAGTGGGGGGTACTGACTGAACCTCCTCTCCAGCAAGGCATCGAGGTGGAGTGGGGGGAAGGCACTGACTGAACCTCCACTCCAGGAAGGCACCGAGGTGGAGTGGGGGAGGGGCACTGACTGAACCTCCACTCCAGCAAGGCACCGAGGTGGAGTGGGGGGTGAGGCACTGACTGAACCTCCACTCCAGAAAGGCACCGAGGTGGAGTGGGGGGTGAGGCACTGACTGAACCTCCACTCCAGCAAGGCACCGAGGTGGAGTGGGGGATGAGGCACTGACTGAACCTCCACTCCAGCAAGGCACCGAGGTGGAGTGGGGGATGAGGCACTGACTGAACCTCCACTCCAGCAAGGCACCGAGGTGGAGTGGGGGGTGAGGCACTGACTGAACCTCCACTCCAGAAAGGCACCGAGGTGGAGTGGGGGGTGAGGCACTGACTGAACCTCCACTCCAGCAAGGCACCGAGGTGGAGTGGGGGATGAGGCACTGACTGAACCTCCACTCCAGCAAGGCACCGAGGTGGAGTGGGGGATGAGGCACTGACTGAACCTCCACTCCAGCAAGGCACCGAGGTGGAGTGGGGGAAGGCACTGACTGAACCTCCACTCCAGCAAGGCACCGAGGTGGAGTGGGGGGTGAGGCACTGACTGAACCTCCACTCCAGCAAGGCACCGAGGTGGAGTGGGGGGTGAGGCACTGACTGAACCTCCACTCCAGCAAGGCACCGAGGTGGAGTGGGGGGTGAGGCACTGACTGAACCTCCATTCCAGCAAGGCACCGAGGTGGAGTGGGGGATGAGGCACTGACTGAACCTCCACTCCAGCAAGGCACCGAGGTGGAGTGGGGGGTGAGGCACTGACTGAACCTCCACTCCAGAAAGGCACCGAGGTGGAGTGGGGGGTGAGGCACTGACTGAACCTCCACTCCAGCAAGGCACCGAGGTGGAGTGGGGGGTGAGGCACTGACTGAACCTCCACTCCAGCAAGGCATCGAGGTGGTTCAGTATTTTTGTCATTTCCTGCCATTTTCTTCGACCCAACACTAAAAACTCTCTTTCTATTGAGTGGTTACAAATTACAATGATTTATTTCTCCAGGCTGAGGGACTGACCACCTCAAACTATTTATCCAAGGTTGATGGACTGATAACTTCATCTTTATCTCGCCACTACTCCTGCTACCTACAATACATTCTCCTCTTCATTTGACTGAAGAAGTCTATCGCATAGGCCAACGTTTGAGTAATAAAGTTCCCAAGTGTTGCTCCTGTATCTTATTAGGTAAGACACATATGCAACAGTTAGGTATCTTTATTATGAAACGTTTCGCCTACACAGTAGGCTTCTTCAGTCGAGTACAGAAAAGTTGATAGAAGCAGAAGATACTTGAAGACGATGAAGAAGCCTACTGTGTAGGCGAAACGTTTCATAATAAAGATACCTAACTGTTGCATATGTGTCTTACCTAACAACCTGTCGGTATTTTATATCATTTTAATGTTGCTCCTGTATCTTATTCATCAACCTGTCAGTATTTTGTCCTGTTTTTAACATATTTACAAGATGCAGCTCACACTAAAAAAAAAAAAAAAAAGTCTGAAAAATGCAAACAAACATTCTGTATTATATACAATTCTTGTACTACTACTACTACTACTACTACCACTACTACTACCTCCACCTCTTCCTGCCTATATATAGCCGTTCTGCTCCTCCTCTGTTAGTGTGACTTTGTCAATGGTCCAAGTCGGACCGAAACGTCGTCGTAAGCTTCTGTCTTTTATGTGCGGGTTATTTGTGTATCGTTCCAGTCACGGTATTGTGCCTTTTTGTTATTTACAGAAGTTACTGAACAAAAGTCTAAAACTACGTACTGTACAATTGGGTAATTAGAGATGTGTGTATTTATACGTAATCGTTGTGCAAGACGATTGTGACAGAATCTCTACAACCACGGTGCTCTAAACACCACCTCCAAGGCCGAGGGACTGATTACCTCATCTTTTGTATATAGTTCTTCGTTTTTCTTATTATGTCCTAGAATCTGTATTGATAAAGCCACTGGATGGCGAAACGTCTACAATAAAAATAACCAGATGTTGCACAAGTGTCTTAACTTTCATACCTAATCGTACATAAATAACCCACACATGGAAGAGAGGAGCTTACGACGACGTTTCTGTCAGTGTGACTTTGTAAATGGTCCAAGTCTGACCGAAACGTCGTGGTAACGTCGTAGTGGCTAACGCGACGGGCTGGAGTTTTGAGACTCTATAAGAACATAAGAACATAAGAACGAAGGAACACTGCAGAAGGCCTACTGGCCCATGCGAGGCAGGTCCAAGTCTCCTACCGGCTTAAGCCAATGCACCCAACCTAGTCAGGTCAGGTCACATTGACTTAAGGGAGGAACACGGCAACCGACCTGTTAGCACAAGCTATCAGGTCCAACTCACACCCACCCACACCTACTCATGTATTTATCCAACCTATTTTTAAAGCTACACAACGTTCTGGCCTCTATAACGGTACTTGGGAGTTTGTTCCACTCATCCACAACTCTATTACCAAACCAGTACTTTCCTATATCCTTCCTGAATCTGAATTTTTCCAACTTAAAACCATTGCTGCGAGTCCTGTCTAGGCTAGATATTTTCAGCACACTATTTACATCCCCTTTATTTATTCCTGTCTTCCATTTATACACCTCAATCATATCCCCCCTAATTCTACGTCTTTCTAGAGAGTGCAGTTTCAGGGCCCTTAGTCTATCCTCATAGGGAAGGTTTCTGATACATGGGATCATCTTTGTCATCCTCCTTTGTACATTTTCCAGAGAATTTATATCCATTCTGTAATACGGTGACCAAAACTGTGCAGCATAATCTAAATGAGGCCTAACCAAGGATGTATAGAGTTGAAGAACAACCTGAGGACTCCTATTATTTATGCTTCTTGATATGAAGCCAAGGATTCTATTAGCTTTATTGCGAACACTTATGCACTGTTGTCTTGGTTTCAGATTACTGCTAACCAGAACTCCTAAATCTTTTTCGCAATCCGTAATATTAAGATCTACATTATTTAGTTTATATGTGGCATGGTTATTGTCCTGTCCAACATTTAGAACTTTGCATTTGTCTATATTAAACTGCATCTGCCACTTCTCCGACCACTGCATCAGTCTATTCAAATCTTCCTGGAGTGCTCGAATGTCCTCGTCAGAATGAATTCGACGGCCTATTTTGGTGTCATCGGCAAACTTGCCGATGTCGCTCTTTATGCCCTCATCTATGTCGTTTATGTAGATTGTGAACAGCAGGGGGCCCAACACTGACCCCTGTGGAACACCGCTCGTGACGCTTCCCCACTCTGATTTCTCCCCATTTATGCAAACTCTCTGCTGCCTATTTGTCAACCATGCCTCTATCCAGGAAAAAATTTCTCCTCCTATTCCATGTGCTTTAATTTTCCTCAATAGTCTCTGATGTGGGACCCTGTCAAAAGCCTTACTGAAGTCCATATACACAATATCATATTCATTACCATGATCTACCTCCTCAAATACCTTAGTGAAAAAAGTTAATAAATTCGTAAGGCAGGAACGCCCCTTTGTAAAACCATGCTGAGATTCGTTGATTAATTTATGCTTTTCAAGATGGCTACGAACTGCCTCGGCAATTATTGATTCCATAAATTTTCCCACTATGGAGGTTAGGCTTATTGGTCTATAGTTCGAAGCTAAGGACCTGTCACCTGTTTTGAAAATAGGTATCACATTTGCCATTTTCCACTTATCTGGCACCATGCCAGTTTGTAGTGATATGTTGAAAAGATTAGCCAAAGGATTTGTTAGGTTTTAATTTATCTATTTGCGGGTTCAATCCCGGCCGGGGGTATGGTTTAAGCTCCTCTCTTCTATGGGCAGGTTATTTGTGTATTGCTCCAGTCACGGTATTGTGCCTTCTTTTGTTATACCTTAACACCTCTCAAGACACCTGTAGATACCTACCTTCTGCTCTGCCGGCGGTGGCTCTAGCGAACACCCCGGCCTTGGCGACCCTTCCTTCTCCACTGTACCAGCCTCCCTGAGAGTACACCCCAGCGTCAGCCTCTCGACAGTAAGCCTCCACGTCTATTTTATCAAACCTTTCCACCATGTTACAGATACTCAAGGCATCACAGTAGCTCCTTGAGCCTCGCCTCCCATACGTATTACTGTGTCGTCTTATTTTTGGAGGTTTCATGTTATAATCTTGATTCAACACTCGCTGTTAGAAACTTGACGTAATGAATGTTCAATATGTTTAGTCCAAATAAATCTGAAAATGAAAACAAGAGAGTTAAAATTGTTCAAGCATCACACTTAAGAAAGACACATATGCAACAGTTAGGTATCTTTATTTCGAAACGTTTCGCCTACACAGTAGGCTTCTTCAGTCGAGTACAGAAAAGTTGATAGAAGCAGAAGATACTTGAAGACGACGTAATCAGTCCATCACCCTTAAAGTTTTGAGGTGGTCAGTCCCTCAGTCTGGAGAAGAGCATTGTTCCGTTGTCTGAAACAATATGAAGTTGAAGTGACAAAATGGGGCTTTATATAGTGCCAGAAGGTGAGACGTAGGTTGCTTTGGGAGGGCAGGTCCCTCTCAAACCCAGCCGTTCTCACCAGTAGAGGTTGTCGAAGTTGATGGTCTGTACCAAGATACCCTTGTGTTGCAGTGTCTGACAGAATGAACATTAAAATGGTATAAAATACCGACAGATTGTTATGTAAGACACATATGCAACAGTTAGGTATCTTTATTTCGAAACGTTTCGCCTACACAGTAGGCTTCTTCATTCTGTCAGACACTGCAACACAAGGGTATCTTGGTACAGACCATCAACTTCGACAACCTCTACTGGTGAGAACGGCTGGGTTTGAGAGGGACCTGCCCTCCCAAAGCAACCTACGTCTCACCTTCTGGCACTATATAAAGCCCCATTCTGTCACTTCAACTTCATATTGTTTCAGACAACGGAACAATGCTCTTCTCCAGACTGAGGGACTGACCACCTCAAAACTTTAAGGGTGATGGACTGATTACGTCGTCTTCAAGTATCTTCTGCTTCTATCAACTTTTCTGTACTCGACTGAAGAAGCCTACTGTGTAGGCGAAACGTTTCGAAATAAAGATACCTAACTGTTGCATATGTGTCTTACATAACAATCTGTCGGTATTTTATACCATTTTAATGTTCATTCTGTCAGACACTGCAACACAAGGGTATCTTGGTACAGACCATCAACTTCGACAACCTCTACTGGTGAGAACGGCTGGGTTTGAGAGGGACCTGCCCTCCCAAAGCAACCTACGTCTCACCTTCTGGCACTATATAAAGCCCCATTCTGTCACTTCAACTTCATATTGTTTCAGACAACGGAACAATGCTCTTCTCCAGACTGAGGGACTGACCACCTCAAAACTTTAAGGGTGATGGACTGATTACGTCGTCTTCAAGTATCTTCTGCTTCTATCAACTTTTCTGTACTCGACTGAAGAAGCCTACTGTGTAGGCGAAACGTTTCGAAATAAAGATACCTAACTGTTGCATATGTGTCTTACATAACAATCTGTCGGTATTTTATACCATTTTAATGTTCATCACACTTAAGAATGAAGGAGCACTGCAGCAGGCCTACTGGCCTATGCGAAGCAGGTCTAACTCACATCCGCCCACACCCAGTCATGTATTTATTACCTGGAGTTTACCTGGAGAGGGTTTCGGGGGTCAACGCCACAGCGGCCCGGTCTGAGACCAGGCCTCATGGTGGATCATGGTCTGATCAACCAGGCTGTTACTGTGGACCGCACGCAAGCTGACGTACGAACCACAGCCCGGTTGTTCGGGTACTGACTTTAGGTGCCTGTCCAGTGCCTTCTTGAAGACAGTCAGGGATCTATTAAGAATATAAGAAAGAAGAAACACTGCAACAGGCCTACTGACCCATGCGGAGCAGGTCCATGTCCCCCCCCGGATTAGACCAATGACCCTCCCCCCCGGATTAGCCCAATGACCCACCCAGTCTGCTTTGGGGATTAGCATGGCTTGCTTCTGCAGTGTTTTAAAAATTGAGGTTGGAGAGTTGAAGGAGGAGGTTTTGCTTCTCCAGGAGATTAGGAGGCTGAGGGTCCACCTTAATGGGTCTGGGAGAGAGTGTGAGGTGGCTGGAGTTGTGGGGAATGAGGCTTCTAGCAGTGAGGTGCAGTCTGTCTCTCGCTGTGAGGAGGCTGTAGGTGGGGAGGTAGCAACGGCTACCAGCAGTGAGGTGCAGTCCAGCACCTGCTCCAAGTGGCGAGTGGTTCACAGTAATGGGAGGAGAATCGGAATAAGGAAAGTTAAGAGTGAAGATCTGAAGGTAGGAAATCGCTTCTCTGTTCTTCAGGATGAATGTACTTCAGTGGCCAGTGAAGGTAAGGGTACTACTGCCCCTGCTAATGGAGGTAAGCGCATTCTTGTGGTTGGTGACTCTCAGGTAAGATATATTGACCATGCTTTTTGTAATAGGAATAAGGAGATGAGAGATAGAGTGCGCTTCCATGGAGCTGGTGTTGGGGACATAGTTACCAGGCTGGGTAATATCATGTCAGGTAATGGGAACAAGCCCATTATCTGTCTCAGTGCTGGTGGAAATGATATTGGGAAGGGTAGGAGAGAAGAGCTGCTAGATAAGTACAGGTCAGCTATAGATTTCATTAAGTCTAAGGGAGGGGTCCCAATCATATGTAGCATCTTGCCTAGAAGGGGAGTAGGAAATGAATGGTTGTCCAAGGCAATTGGTGTAAATTGCTGGCTAGACAGATACTGCAAGGAACTTGCAATCCCATTCATTGACAACTGGAACAACTTTTATGGCAAACATGATATGTATGCAAGGGATGGGGTACATCTCTCTGGGGCTGGGGTGGTAGCACTTGCAGACTCGATTGAGAAGGCCATTGGTGAAATGCCTATGATTTTAAACTGATAGAAGATAGAGGTATGGGTGTGTGTGGGAAACAAGCAGGTTGCAATACAAGGGTTGGAAACAGTAAATGTATAAAAGGCATTCAGCTTGAAGTTATAAATAAAGGCAATAGATCAGGTCAGCAAACAAAGGGGGACAGCAGAGGGCAGCAAGGGACTAGCTCCCTTAAGGTTTACTATACTAATAGCAGGAGGGTAAGAAATAAGATAGATGAGCTAAGATTAATTGCAAGTGCAGGAAACATAGATATTATTGCTATAACAGAGACCTGGCTCAATCTGAAAGATAGAGAGATGCCCTCTGAATGCCACATCCAAGACTATAAATTATACCACACTGACAGGGTCAACAGGAAGGGTGGTGGAGTAGCGATGTAAGTCAGAGACAATTTAAATTGTTGTGTTAGACAAGATATAAAATTAGAAGCGTCGGCCACTGAATCTGTTTGGTTACAGCTTCTCGAGGGCCGAGAAAAACTAATTTTGGGTGTGATTTACAGGGCCCCAAATCTTGATAGGGAGTGCAGTAAACTTCTATGGGACGAAATTCGTAAGGCATCTACATACGAAAATGTTGTGCTAATGGGAGATTTCAACTATAGACAGATTGACTGGAGCAATTTGACAGGAAATTTAGAGTCAAGTGACTTTCTTGATACGATCCAGGATTGTTTTTTAAAACAGTTTGTGACAGAGCCAACTAGGGGAAATAACCTCCTTGACTTGGTTCTTGCCAGTAGGGAAACACTAATTAATAATCTTGAGGTTAATGATGAGCTTGGGGAAAGTGATCACAAATCACTCAGTTTTAATATATCATGGAATTCCCCTAATAATGGCAATCAAGTCTCCGTCCCTGACTTTCGCTTGGCTGATTTCATAGGACTGAAAAATTACTTAGGTGGGCTGAACTGGTATGACCTGACTATGGGTCAGGTAGGTGGTGATGGTTGCCGATATGACTCTTTCCAGAGCATAGTTCTAGCTGCTCAGTAAAATTATGTTCCAAATAGGGAAATCAGATCAAACAAAAATGATCCTAAATGGATGAACAATAGATTAAAATATCTGATTGGTCAAAAGAGAGGCATATATAGGCAAATCAAAAGAGGAGAGGTGCAATTAAGAAATCAATATATTCAGTTGAAGAGAGAAATAAAAAAGGGAATTAGAAAAGCAAAAAGAGATTATGAGGTTAAAGTTGCAAGAGAATCGAAGACTAACCCAAAAGGATTCTTTCAGGTATACAGAAGTAAGATCAGGGACAAGATAGGCCCACTCAAAAGTTCCTCGGGTCAGCTCACTGACAGTGATAAGGAAATGTGTAGAATTTTTAACACATACTTCCTCTCAGTTTTTACACAGGAGGATACCAGCGATATTAAAGTAATGATAAATTATGTAGAACAGGACGATAATAAACTGTGCACGATTAGGGTCACAGTTTATTATTAGGCAAATAGATAAATTAAAACCTAACAAATCCCCAGGCCCTGATGAACTGTATGCAAGGGTTCTAAAGGAATGTAAAGAGGAGCTTAGCAAACCTTTGGCTAATCTTTTCAACATATCACTACAAACTGGCATGGTGCCAGATAAGTGGAAAATAGCAAATGTGATACCTATTTTCAAAGCAGGTGACAGGTCCTTAGCTTCGAACTATAGACCAATAAGCCTAACCTCCATAGTGGGAAAATTTATGGAGTCAATAACTGCCGAGGCAGTTTATAGCCACCTTGAAAAGCATAAATTAATCAACGAATCTCAGCATGGTTTTACAAAGGGGCGTTCCTGCCTTACGAATTTATTAACTTTTTTCACTAAGGTATTTGAGGAGGTAGATCATGGTAATGAATATGATATTGTGTATATGGACTTCAGTAAGGCTTTTGACAGGGTCCCACATCAGAGACTATTGAGGAAAATTAAGGCACATGGAATAGGAGGAGAAATTTTTTCCTGGATAGAGGCATGGTTGACAAATAGGCAGCAGAGAGTTTGCATAAATGGGGAGAAATCAGAGTGGGGAAGCGTTACGAGCGGTGTTCCACAGGGGTCAGTGTTGGGCCCCCTGCTGTTCACAATCTACATAAACGACATAGATGAGGGCATAAAGAGCGACATCAGCAAGTTTTCCGATGACACCAAAATAGGCCGTCGAATTCATTCTGACGAGGACATTCGAGCACTCCAGGAAGATTTGAATAGACTGATGCAGTGGTCGGAGAAGTGGCAGATGCAGTTTAATATAGACAAATGCAAAGCTCTAAATGTTGGACAGGACAATAACCATGCCACATGTAAACTAAATAATGTAGATCTTAATATTACGGATTGCGAAAAAGATTTAGGAGTTCTGGTTAGCAGTAATCTGAAACCAAGACAACAGTGCATAAGTGTTCGCAATAAAGCTAATAGAATCCTTGGCTTCATATTAAGAAGCATAAATAATAGGAGTCCTCAGGTTGTTCTTCAACTCTATACATCCTTGGTTAGGCCTCATTTAGATTATGCTGCTCAGTTTTGGTCACCGTATTACTGAATGGATATAATGCTCTGGAAAATGTACAAAGGAGGATGACAAAGTTGATCCCATGTATCAGAAACCTTCCCTAAGAGGACAGACTGAGGGCCCTGAATCTGCACTCTCTAGAAAGACGTAGAATTAGGGGGGATATGATTGAGGTGTATAAATGGAAGACAGGAATAAATAAAGGGGATGTAAATAGTGTGCTGAAAATATCTAGCCTAGACAGGACTCGCAGCAATGGTTTTAAGTTGGAAAAATTCAGATTCAGGAAGGATATAGGAAAGTACTGGTTTCGTAATAGAGTTGTGGATGAGTGGAACAAACTCCCAAGTACAGTGATAGAGGCCAGAACGTTGTGTAGCTTTAAAAATAGGTTGGATAAATACATGAGTGGATGTGGGTGGGTGTGAGTTGGACCTGATAGCTTGTGCTACCAGGTCGGTTGCCGTGTTCTTCCCTTAAGTCAATGTGACCTGACCTGACTGGGTTGGGTGCATTGTCTTAAGCCGGTAGGAGACTTGGACCTGCCTCGCATGGGCCAGTAGGCCTTCTGCAGTGTTCCTTCGTTCTTATGTTCTTATGTTCTTATCATCTCCACTCAAGGATGGAGCACGGCACCAGACCCAGCAGCACAAGCTAGTCAGGTCCAACTCTCACCCACCCACACCCACTCATGTATTTATCTAACCTATTTTTAAAACTACACAACGTTTTAGCCTCAATAACTGTACTCGGAAGTTTGTTCCACTCATCCACAACTCTATTACCAAACCAGTGCTTTCCTATATCCTTTCTGAATCTGAATTTTTCCAACTTGATACCATTGCTGCGAGTCCTGTCTTGGCTGGAAATTTTCAGCACGCTATTTACATCCCCTTTATTTATTCCTGTTTTCCATTTATATATTGGTAACCCCCCTTACGTATGCTAGGAGGCAATTGAACAGTCTTGGGCCCCGGACACTTATTGTGTTGTCTCTCAGTGTACTCGTGACGCCCCTGCTTTTCATCGGGGGAATGTTGCATCTCCTGCTACTTATTTTTAAAATTACGCAAGGTTTTAGCTTCAATGGCGGTACTTTGGAGTTTGCTCCACTTATCCACAACTCTATTATCAAACCAGTGCTTTCCTATATCTTTTCTGAATCTAAATTTTTCCAGCTTGAAACCATTCCCGTTTTCCATTTATATACCTCAATTATATCCCCCTCTAATTGCACACCGCTCTAGAGAGTGCCAACTCAGAGCCCTCAGTCTATCCTCGTTAGTTAGTTTAATATCTTTATTATGCACCCCATACCCATCCTGTGGGCGGTAGTCAAAAGATTACAGAGGTACATAATGGGTCCAGGGACTGGGCCTCAAAGTTTTGATAGATGAGCAAGTTACAGAGGTAATGAACTTACAATTTACAAAGGTAATGAACTCCAGGTAGGTCTAGTCACAATCATGACAAGTTACAAAGGTATTTACAGACTACAGAGGTACGTAATGGGTCCAGGGACTGGGCCCCAAAGTTTTGATAGCTGAACTAGGTACAAAGGTAATGAACTCACAAGTTACAAAGGTAATGAATCCTGTAAGAATGGTTACTTACGTTTATACATGGCTACAATCATGAACAAATTATAGAGTAATGAGCAATTCACACTTCCACACCCGGTCACAACTGTAATGAGTTATTGGTGCAAATATTGATTGTTGAGTCACACACACACACACACACAGCCAACTGCAATAGCAAGGGACAGCTGGTCATGAAAGACAGTTCACTGAGAATAGAAGTTTCAGATATGACAGGGACTGAAGACAAGAACATGTCAATGGAAGGAAATAAAATACCTCAGAGGAAGCAGATGGAGACTCAGTGGGAGGAGGAAAGGGCAAGGTCAGTTTTTGTGTACGGGCTCCAAGAAACCAAGGGGGACAACTTTGAAGAAATAAAACAGGAGGAGAAAAAAATGATTGAAGGCATCATGAAAACAATAGGTGAGGGCGATATGACCCAGGTGACAAATTTTCAGAGAATTGGGTGGTTTGCGAGTGGAAGGATACGGCCTGTCAGAGTAACTTTCAAGGAAGAATCAGTTCGAACCAGGATTCTGCAAGAGAAAGCAAGACTGAGGGACAAACAGGGGTACCAGAGAGTATACCTCGACCGCGACGGAACACAAGAAGAAAGGACTACACTGAAAGAGAGGGTACAGAGACGCAAGGAGGAACGAGAGGCAATGACAAAAATGAGCAGGACCCAGACACAGGAGGAAGGGCAAACACACCCCACAGAATCTCCCACCAAAAGACTCCAACCACGACATTCCCAACGCAACTGAGCAACCTATACTACAACCCACTCACTGTTCCCTCTGCCACCAACCCCCATATCAAAAACCTCACCCAAACAGCTGTCCCTTATGGGCATTCTGACCCCACCCCCATCATCACAAACCCCACCAACACCACAGCCCCATATAGGCCCCCACCAAGGCTCTCGCTCCCCCAACCCCAATATTCTTGCATGACCACAATGATAGAAAAGAAACTGAAAGTTTGGTACACAAACGCGGATGGAATAATGAATAAACATGAGGAGTGGAACGAAAGAATCAGTGAAAAATCCCCAGACATCATAGCAGTCACAGAAACAAAACTCGCTGAGACAATAACAGACACAATCTTCTCAACGGGATATCAGATCCTGAGGAAAGATAGAAGGAGTAGAGGGGGAGGAGGGGTTGCACTGCTCATAAAACACCGATGGGGATTTGAGGAAATGGAAGGCATGGACATTATTACAACCTAGGCTTTCAAATGGCCTGTTAACCCAGGTGTAATGGGAGCAAATAAACACAGTAGAAAAAGTTTAGACTTATATTATCTTTCACCAATTATAACAGCAATATGTACACTATGTACAGTAATAAATATAGTGCACGTCACGGTAAGCAAGGCAGAAATAGAAGCCACAAGAAAGCAGACCGTGCTTCAACCAGCTCTAGAATGGGAATGACAAGGGCAGACAGGAGAGCGGTATCCACATAACCTCTGCGATTGTCAATCCCACCTTCTTATTGGCTAGAACCTGGTCACTAGTTGAACGATGGGGCCCCATCATCAACTCTTAGCAACCTGGTTCGCTGGTTGGGGGAGATAGCCTGTAAATGAGGGTGTGTCCATGCGCCGAATAAAGGTTACGTACTCTTTGCATGCCACACCCCCACCCCCGAGAAGGCTCAGGATTAGGCTGCCACCTCCCAGTGGTAACCGTGCCGCCATGGCACAAAATAATGGGACCGCCTATCCTCTCCACCATCCAACTCTTAGATAGAGCTCAGCTTTCCTAGTGCCTGAAAGCCAAACCCTAAACTCAGAGTGAGACAGCAGTCAGATAAGCCAACATAGGTCCAAGATACAAGCGGACGGTAGCCCGTATCCCCTCACTAAAAAAAACCCCCACATCAGGGGATAAAAAAAAGAGCTTGAAAGGGGGGTTACCACAAATACATCCTAACCTAAATAAAATATTAAACTAGACTCTTGACAAAGAGTCTGCCAACACATTTTCTTTGCCGGCAATATATTTAATAAAAATATTGTAGGGCTGCAGCCTGAGAGTCCAACGCATAAGCCTTGTGTTGTGATTCTTCATGGCTTGGAGATAGACTAACGGGTTGTGATCACTGTAGACTGTGACCACCTGCGATGTTTGGCCCACATAAACATCGAAATGCTCCAAAGCCATTACCAGCGCGAGGGCTTCTTTTTCAATGGTAGAGTAAGCTCTCTGATGTGGCTGGAACTTGGCTGAAAAGTATGCGATTGGCTGCAGCTCCTTGTTCCCGATTTGTAATAGTACCGCCCCAACCCCAGACTCACAAGCATCAACCTGTAATGAAAAAGGTTTGGAGAAGTCTGGAGACAAGAGAATGGGTGCAGAGCACAATAATCTTTTTGCTTTATTAAAAGCAGTGTTACAATCTGACGTCCAATTAAAGGGAACTTTATGACTGGTAAGAGAGGTAAGAGGGGCTACAATATCTGAGAAATTCTTACAGAATCTTCTGTAAAATCCTATCATGCCTAGGAAACGTTGAAGAGATTTCCTATCATGAGGAACTGGATATTCTTTAATCGAAAGAACTTTAGCAAGTTTAGGTGCAACTTTACCACTACCTACTTCATGGCCTAGAAAAGTGACAGTGGCCTGGCCAAAGGAAGATTTAGACAAATTAACTGTTAATTGGGAATTCTTAAAGGTCTCAAACAGAGCTTTAAGTCTAAGTAGGTGTTGATCCCAAGTATCAGACACCACAACAATATCATCTAGGTATGCTGCCGTGCCTTCAAGTCCTTTAATAGCCTGATGGACGAGTTTCTGGAATGAAGAGGGGGAATTTTTCATTCCGAAGGGGGTAACTGTATACTGATAATGACCTCCTGGAATCACGAAGGCAGAGATTTCCTTCGCCTTATCTGTCAAAGGTACCTGATAGTAACCTTTAAGGAGATCTAATTTGGACACAAAAGTAGCCTTACCCACAAGGTCAATTACGTCATCCAGACGAGGAAGAGGGTAAGCATCTGTAATTGTGACCTCGTTCACTTTACGGTAGTCTGTGCACATACGAAACCCTCCATCAGCCTTTTTTACTAGGATGCACGGTGAAGCCCATGGACTAGACGACTCCTCCACTAAACCATGTTCTAACAAGAAGTCTACTTCCTGCTGAAGTAACCTTTGCTTTTCAGGATTAGCTCTGTAGGGGGAGAGTTTAATTGGTTTAGATTTTCCCACATCTACATCATGGTAACCTAACGTACATTTTTTCGGCACATCCGAAAAAATATTAGGATATGACTGTAGAAGCTCAGTTAAATTGGTTGCTTGTATTTCAGATAATCCATCCATTAACGGGCTAGGATCCTTGAGGAGGACAGAATTTGAAAGTTTAGTATTAATTTCAGAGATAGAGTGCAAAGAGTCAGAGTCGTCCTCAGAGGTAGAGGACAGAGTCATTACTGGGACTTTATCTGGTGTATGAAAGGCCTTGATTTGATTTATGGGGTAAGTTTTTGTTTTTGAGGTCTTATCAATGGGAGCTACCACATAATTTAAATCAGATAATCTACTTACTATCTGCATAGGTCCCGTAAATCTAGCTTTCAAGGTGTGGCCAGGTATAGGTTCCTGCACCAACACCTTGTCTCCTGGATGGAAGGAGCGGAATTGTGCACTTCTGTCATACCTCTGTTTCATCTTACTTTGAGCTGTCTTTAGCTTAGCCGTGGCTAACTCACGTGCCACCTGCAACCTTGAAGACGGGTTGTAGAGTGCTGAGCTTACGTCTTCTCCCATCCATCCTTCTTTGAGCACCCGAAGAGGACCTCGTACATTGTGCCCAAAGATCAGCTCAAACGGACTATACCCTGTAGACTCTTGCACCGTCTCTCGTACTGAGAACAGCAACAATGGTAGAGATTCATCCCAATCTGTCGGAAAGTGCATGCAAAAACTTCTCATCATTGTTTTTAATGTTTGGTGGAATCTTTCCAAGGCGCCTTGGGACTGAGGGTGATAGGCAGTGGATAAGTTGTGAATTATCCCTAACCTAGTTAATACTTCCCTAAATGCTTTGGCAGTGAAGTTAGTACCTTGATCACTTTGTATAGTTTTAGGAATGCCAAAACAAGAAATGAATTTTGTTAAAGCTTTGAGAATAGCTTTAGTATTGATACTACGCATTGGGATCGCTTCAGGATATCTGGTTACTTTATCCATAATTGTAAATAAATACTGATTTCCAGACTTTGACTTAGGTAGTGGACCTACACAATCTATAATTAAATCTGCAAAAGGTTCTCCATCAGCAGGTATGGGTTGGAGAGGTGCAGGTTTAATAGAATGTCCAGGTTTTCCAACTTGCTGACATTCTCGGCAACACCTAATATGATTCTTCACATCTTTCTTTAATGTTGGCCAATAAAATTCTTTTGTGATTCTATACAAGGTTTTTGTAATTCCTAAGTGACCTCCTGATGACGTATTATGAGCTATATTTAATATCTGATGTCTATACTTGGTTGGAACCACTAACCTGTCGTATAATTGCCGGCCCTCTTTCTCCTTACCAGTCTCAGTGCAAACCAAATAATCATTTTTAACTTCATACTTGACTGGATGACCCCAAGAGGATTTACCCATGGCTGCCTCAAAAGCGAATTTTAAAGAAGGGTCCTTTCGTTGTTCCTCCCGGAAGGACAGTCCCTCGGGCATGGAAACAGAGACATCTGGCAATCCTGCAACCTGGGAATAGGAAGGCTTGATCGGGGTCTGTTCACTTGATTTACGAGACTCCGGCCGGTGTGTCTCATAAAACAACGTGGCTATTCCGAGATCGGAGTCGTCCAAGGATAGGTCAACATTCTCCCCAGACAGCCCTTGGGATGTTGCCCGAGTTATGGCCAACACTGGAGAAGCATTAATCATTATAGGTTCAGGACACGAAGTAACAGTAGTAATGTTATTACCCAGTAATAACATGGCATTTTTCATGGGAAATCCTTTTGAGATACCTACAGTCAAGTACCCAGTGTAATATTTGCACTGTACATAAATTTTATGCAAAGGAACAGAATATATAGTTCCTCCATAGGCTTCCAATAAAACTGATGAATTCAAGGAAGTATTCTCTGAAAGGGGTAATATTCCTTCTCTGACAAGTGAGCAATATGCTCCAGTATCTCTAAAGGTATTTACTTTAGTTGGTTCTGAGTTTTCCTGAAGGGAAATAAGACTTTCGCAATAATAAGGGGCCATACCTTTTTCTACTTCTCTAGGGGACATGTTACTAGGGATATTAGAGATTTTCCCGATGGGTTGAGGTTTTTGGGGGCAGTTGGAACTGATATGACCTACTTTATTACACCTGAAGCAGACGACAGGCTTGCCCTTTACTCCCTGATGACGTTGCAAGTGGTGTCGTTCTGGCTGGTGCCTCTCTGGATATTGTTGTCGAGATGCTCCATAAGTAGTTTGCCTCTCCGCAGGGGGACCATATGTTGAGAAGCGTGGCTCACCAGGTGACTTGGTTGGATGTCGTAGACGCTCTCCCTCCGGCTGGCACTTCATTCTCCAATGTTGTCGATCTCTGCTCACGCCAGACTGTTGAAAAGAGAGACGGGACCGCTCGGACAAGGAGCGGTTCGTTTCGAAGGTATCAGCCAACCTGGCCGCCTCCAATGCAGTGGTTAAGTCACGATCCTGCAGAAAGACACGAACCTCTGGTCCCACAGACTCCAGCAGGTTATCAATCAGAATAAGCTGCACCAGCTCCTCAAAGTTAGAGACACCACTCGCTTTATACCAGCTGGTAAAAGCTTTGGTTTGCTGTCTCACAAAGTCCACCAGGGATTGACCAAGCTGCCGCCTGTTCAATTTGAAGGTCTTACGATATTTAGCTGGGATACATGTATATGCTCCCAACACTGTGGTCTTCACTACTTGATAATCAGAGAATTCAGCGTCAGTTAATACCGACGTAAATTCCTGTGCCTTACCCAATAATGCTGTATGAACCAACGCTGCCCAGTGCTGTTCCGGCCACCTCAAGGCTCGAGCCTGATTTTCGAAGCTTTCGAAAAATTGCTCTGGTTCGGCCTCATTGAAGCGGGGAACAAGCTGTACTGCTTTTTGTAAACTGAAATCGTTTACAGAATGCGAAAACTGCCTCCTTTCTCTTTCCCTATCAAATTCTTCCCTTGCGAATGCTCTCTGTTCCCTAGTTTGCTCAAGATTGATTTTTGCCAGCTGAAGTGCCAACGACGCTGATTCACCCTGAGACAACCCATGTGCACTATACTGACCATTTTGCTCCGTAGGTGTATCATCTTCCTCCTGCGAGAACATAGTAGTTTTTGCCCTAGCTCCCGTAGAGGGAGGAGTCTGATGTGCCATCTCTTCTTCAATAAGTATGTCAGCAATAAGTGAACGCAGTTGCGCAGCTGTAAGAGTGCGTTTATAGGGAATGCCAATGGAACGAGCAATTTGCCAACAACGCTGTAGGGACAATTTAGGTAGGTTATGCAAAGTATATGCCGACACCAGGCGTCTGACTCGTCTAGGTGGCATAAGTTATTCGCTATGCACAGTACGAATACCCCAACGTAACACGTTAATTTGCAGAACACGCTTAGCTATGCACAGTACGATTGCAGAATACGCATACAAGCAAAGCCGACTGCACACAAGACTGACCGTAGCGAAGCGAGCACACTGAACAAGCTAGTAGCGAGCTGCTGAACGATCACACAATAGCAAGGCTGATAATAAGCAAATGACACGCAAAATTTGTAAAGCGAAGCGAAACAGCAAGCTACACAATGTTCCTGCTACAAGCTTCACCCTAAGCTCAACCGTTTCTCTAAGTCCAGCTCTCGGACAGGCTACCCATATTACAACCTAGGCTTTCAAATGGCCTGTTAACCCAGGTGTAATGGGAGCAAATAAACACAGTAGAAAAAGTTTAGACTTATATTATCCTTCACCAATTATAACAGCAATATGTACACTATGTACAGTAATAAATATAGTGCACGTCACGGTAAGCAAGGCAGAAATAGAAGCCACAAGAAAGCAGACCGTGCTTCAACCAGCTCTAGAATGGGAATGACAAGGGCAGACAGGAGAGCGGTATCCACATAACCTCTGCGATTGTCAATCCCACCTTCTTATTGGCTAGAACCTGGTCACTAGTTGAACGATGGGGCCCCATCATCAACTCTTAGCAACCTGGTTCGCTGGTTGGGGGAGATAGCCTGTAAATGAGGGTGTGTCCATGCGCCGAATAAAGGTTACGTACTCTTTGCATGCCACAGACATGATTGGAGAAAGAGACTACATTGTAGGTACAATTCAGTCCGGAGAACATAAAGTAGTCATTGGAGTGATGTAAAACCCACCACAGAACTGCAGGAGGCCAAGAGAGGAGTACGAAGAAAACAACAAGGTGATGGTGGACACACTGGCTGAGGTGGCAAGAAGAGCTCACTCGAGCAGAGCAAAGTTACTGGTAATGGGCGATTTCAACCACAGGGAGATCGACTGGGAAAACCTGGAGCCACATGGGGGTCCCGAAACATGAAGAGCCTAGATGATGGATGTGGTACTTGAAAACCTCATGCATCAACATGTCAGGGACACAACCAGAGAGAGAGGGGAGGATGAGCCAGCAAGACTGGATCTTGTGTTCACCCTGAGCAGTTCAGACATTGAAGACATCACTTACGAGAGGCCCCTTGGAGCTAGCGATCACGTGGTTCTGAGTTTTGATTATATAGTAGAGTTACAAGTGGAGAAGGTAACAGGAACTGAAGGGGACAGGCCAAACTATAAAAGGGGGGACTACACAGGTATGAGAAACTTCCTGCAGGAGGTTTAGTGGGACAGAGAAATGGTAGAAAAATCAGTAAACGAGATGATGGAATATGTGGCAACAAAGTGCAAGGAGGCAGAGGAAAGTTTTGTTCCCAAGGGAAACAGAAATAATAGGAAGACCAAAACGAGTCCTTGGTTTACCCGAAGGTGTAGGGAGGCAAAAACTAAGTGCAACAGAGAATGGAAAAGGTACAGGAGGCATAGGACCCAGGAAAACAAGGAGATTATAGAAGAGCCAGAAACGAGTATGTACAGATAAGGAGGGAGGCCCAGCGACAGTATGAAAACGACATAGCATCGAAAGTCAAATCTGACCCGAAACTGCTGTATAGCCACATTAGGAGGAAGACAACAGTCAAGGACCAGGTGATAAGGCTGAGGAAAGAAGGTGGAGAACTCACAAGAGGGTGCTAGTGTTGTCCTGGAGGACAGTGCTGAGGGTGCTAGTGTTGTCCTGGAGGACAGTGCTGAGGGTGCTAGTGTTGTCCTGGAGGGCAGTGCTGAGGGTACTAGTGTTGTCCTGGAGGAAAGTGCTCCAGAGGGCCCTAGTGATGTCTTATAAGTCAGTGCTAGTGAGGGTACTAGTTTTGTCCTGGAGGGCAGTGAAGACAACGTTATTCAGTCCACAGAGGTTTAAAATAGAGATACTGCTGGAGATGGATCAAAATGGGATGATGCCTCGGGGAATAGTGTCGACACACTACCAGCAAAACCTGGTGGAAGCACTGATGTCCATGCAGGGGTAAAAGATATTGAGGAAACAGGAAAAATAAATGTACCAGCAGTGAATGCAGCTACAATAATTCCTAACAAACAGAAGTACAATCTATGTAAATACTATGCCTTGGGTATCTGCAAGCACGGTATATCTGGTAAAACAGGTGGGACATGCATCTTTGACCATCCCAAAAAATACCGCACCCACATGACAACAGGAGAGTGCAACTTCCCTTTTTGCAACTTATTTCACCAAGAAATGTGTCACATATCAATCCATGAAAGAAAATGCTACAACATATACTGCCAGGCACATCATCTAAAGGGGACTAGAAGACACAGACCAGCCAGACTATGGGAAACAAAAGAGAGAAGCCACAACCTCTCCAGGGACAGAGGCTTTTTTAGGGCCAGAAGGTAAAAAAGACTGAAAAGAAATGACAATAATCCTACACCACCTGAAAACACTTCTGGAGCAGAGGCACGGACATTGGCCTATAACCCAGAACAACAGATATTAGAGTCAGCAAATAAAACCCCGATATATTCCACCAACATGACATTTGTCTTGGCAAGCATACAGGGGCCTAAAGCCGTCAAAAAACAACAAAATTCCTTACATCAAGGGACTGCTCACGGAGTCAAATGCAATGTTTGCAGCATTCACAGAGACCCACATAAAGGATCATTATGACAACGAAATAATGTTCGCAGGTTATAACCTATTCCGATGCGACAGATTAAACAGGCAACAACGGGAGGTTGGCCTGTATGTCACAGAGTCATTCATTTGCACAGAACTACTAAACACCTCAAATGAATGGGAAATGAATGGTATAAATTGCTGGCTAGACAGGTACTGCAAGGAACTTGCAATCCCATTCATTGATAACTGGGACCTATTCTTTGGCAAACGTGATATGTATGCAAGGGATGGGGTTCATCTCTCTGGGGACGGAGTGGTTGCATTAGCCAATTCAATTGAGAGGGTAATTGATGACTTGTCTAGGAATTTAAACTGATAGATTATAGAGGTATGGGTGATTGTGGGAAACAATCAGGCTGCAGCATTAGGGTTAAAAGCAGCAGTTATTACCGGGATACCTCAGGGATATGTTTAAAAGACAATATTCAAAATAAAGTTGCTAGTAATGGCAAATCAATAGATCAACAAACAAAGAGAGATAGTAGAGGGCAACGAGTGGCTAGCTCCCTTAAGGTTCACTATACAAATAGTAGGAGTCTAAGAAATAAGATAGATGAGCTAAAATTACTTGCAAGTGTAGGTAATATAGATATTATTGGTATAACAGAGACCTGGTTCAACCTGAAAGATAGAGAAATGCCTTCTGAATGCAGCATTCACTATTCCACACTGATAGGGTCAACAGGAAGGGTGGTGGTGTGGCGATGTATGTCAGAGAAAATTTAAATTGTTGTCTTAGACATGATATAAGATTAGAAACATCGAACGCAGAATCTGTTTGGCTACAGTTTCTCGAGGGACGTGACAAATTAATTTTGGGTGTGATTTATAGGCCCCCAAACCTTGATAGGGAGTGCAGTAAGCTGTTATGGGACGAAATTCATAAGGCATCTAGATATGAAAATGTTGCGATAATGGGAGATTTTAACTTTAGACAAATTGATTGGAACAATGTGACAGGAAATCTTGAGTCTAGTGACTTTCTTGATAAGATTCAGGATTGCTTTTTAGAACAGGTTGTGACAGAACCAACTAGAGGAAACAATCTGCTTGACTTGGTTCTTACCAACAAAGATTCACTAATTAATAATCTTGAGGTTAATGATGAGCTTGGGGAAAGTGATCACAAATCACTTAGTTTCAATATATCATGGAATTACCCAGATAACTGCAATCAAATCTCTGTCCCAGATTTTCGCTTGGCCGACTTCATGGGACTGAAAAATTACCTGGGTGGGCTAAATTGGGATGTCCTGACTATGGGTCAGGTAGGTGATCTTGTTTGCCAATATGACGTTTTTCAGAGCATAGTTCTAGCTCCCCCGACAACTTTTGTTCCGAGTAGCGAAATTAGATGTAACAAAAATGATCCCAAATGGATGAACAATAGATTAAAACATCTCATTGGTCAAAAGAGAGGCATATATAGGCGTATCAAAAGAGGGGATGGGCAGTTAAGAAATCAATATATTCAATTAAAGAGAGAAATAAAGAAAGGAATAAGAAAAGCAAAAAGGGATTATGAGGCTAAGGTCGCAAGGGATTCGAAGACTAACCCAAAAGGGTTCTTTCAGGTATACAGAAGTAAGATTAGGGACAAGATTGGCCCACTTAAGAGTAACTCTGGTCAGATCACTGACAGTGATAAGGATATGTGTGAAATTCTAAATACCTACTTCCTCTCAGTTTTCACCCTGGAAAATTCTAGCGATATTCCTGAAATAAAAGATTATGTAGAACAGGATGATAATATTCTATGTACGATTGCGGTAACTAGTGACATGGTCCTCAGACAAATAGAGAAACTAAAACCTAACAAATCCCCAGGCCCTGATGAACTGTTTGCGAGGGTGTTAAAGGAATGTAAAGAGGAACTTAGCATACCTTTGGCTAATCTTTTTAACTTATCACTACAAACTGGCATAGTGCCTGATAAGTGGAAAATGGCAAATGTAATACCTATTTACAAGGCAGGTGACAGGTCCTTGGCTTCGAACTATAGACCAATAAGCCTTACCTCCATAGTGGGAAAATTTATGGAATCAATAATTGCCGAAGCAATTCGTAACCATCTTGATAGGCTCAGATTGATTAATGAATCTCAACACGGTTTTACAAAGGGGCGTTCCTGTCTTACGAATTTACTAACTTTTTTCACTAAGGTGTTTGAGGAGGTAGATCATGGTAATGAATATGATATTGTGTATATGGACTTCAGTAAGGCTTTCGGTAGAGTTCCACACCAGAGGCTATTGAGGAAACCTAAGGCACGCGGAATAGGAGGAGAAATTTTTTCCTGGGTATAGGCATGGCTGACAAATAGACAGTAGAGAGTTTGCATAAATGGGGAGAAATCAGAATGGGGGCACGTCACAAGCAGTGTTCCACAGGGGTCAGTGTTGGGCCCGTTGTTGTTGTTCACAATTTACATAAACGACATAGATGAGGGAATAAATAGTGACATAAGCAAATTTGCTGATGACACCAAAATAGGCCGTCCAGTTCATTCTAATGAGCACATTAGAGCACTCCAGGATGATTTGAATAGACTGATGCAATGGTCGGAGAAGTGACAGATGCAGTTTTATATTGACAAATGCAAAGTTCTAAATGTTGGACAGTTAAATAACCATGCCACATATAAACTAAATAATGTAGATCTTAATACTACTGATTGCCATAAGGATTTAGGAATTCTGGTTAGCAGTAACCTAAAACCAAGACAACAGTGCAGGAGGAGATTAGGAGGCTGAAGGTCCACCTCAATGGGTCTGGGAGAGAGTGTGAGGTGGCTGGAGTTGTGGGGAATGAGGCTTCTAGCAGTGAGGTGCAGTCTGTCTCTCGCTGTGAGGAGGCTGTAGTTGGGGAGGTAGCAACGGCTACCAGCAGTGAGGTGCAGCCCAGCACCTGCTACAAGTGGCGAGTGGTTCACAGTAATGGGAGGCGCATCAGAGTAAGGAAAGTTAAGAGTGAAGATCTGAAGGTAGGAAATCGCTTCTCTGTTCTTCAGGATGAATGTACTTCAGTGGCCAGTGAAGGTAAGGGTACTACTGCCCCTGCTAATGGAGGTAAGCGCATTCTTGTGGTTGGTGACTCTCAGGTAAGATATATTGACCGTGCTTTTTGTAATAGGAATAAGAAGATGAGAGATAGAGTGTGCTTCCCTGGAGCTGGTGTTGGGGACATTGTCAACAGGCTGGATAATATCATGTCAGGTAATGGGAACAAGCCCATTATCTGTCTCAGTGCTGGTGGAAATGATATTGGGAAGGGTAGGAGAGAAGAGCTGCTAGATAAGTACAGGTCAGCTATAGATTTCATTAAGTCTAAGGGAGGGATCCCAATCATATGTAGCATCTTGCCTAGAAGGGGAGTAGGAAATGAATGGTTGTCTAGGGCAATTGGTGTAAATTGCTAGCTAGACAGATACTGCAAGGAACTTGCAATCCCATTCATTGACAACTGGAACAACTTTTATGGCAAACATGATATGTATGCAAGGGATGGGGTACATCTCTCTGGGGCTGGGGTGGTAGCACTTGCAGACTCGATTGAGAAGGCCATTGGTGAAATGCCTATGATTTTAAACTGATGGAAGATAGAGGTATGGGTGTGTTTGGGAAACAAGCAGGTTGCAACACTTGGGTTGGAAACAATAAATGTATAAAAGGCATTCAGCATGAAGTTATAAATAAAGACAATAGATCAGGTCAGCAAACAAAGGGGGACAGCAGAGGGCAGCAAGGGACTAGCTCCCTTAAGGTTTACTATACTAATAGCAGGAGTGTAAGAAATAAGATAGATGAGCTAAGATTAATTGCAAGTGCAGGAAACATAGATATTATTGCTATAACAGAGACCTGGCTCAATCTGAAAGATAGAGAGATGCCCTCTGAATGTCACATACAAGGCTATAAATTATTCCACACTGACAGGGTCAACAGGAAGGGTGGTGGAGTAGCGATGTATGTCAGAGACAATTTAAATTGTTGTGTTAGACAAGATATTAAATTAGAAGCATCAGCCACTGAATCTGTTTGGTTACAGCTTCTCGAGGGCCGAGAAAAACTAATTTTGGGTGTGATTTACAGGGCCCCAAATCTTGATAGGGAGTGCAGTAAACTTCTATGGGACGAAATTCGTAAGGCATCTACATACGAAAATGTTGTGCTAATGGGAGATTTCAACTATAGACAGATTGACTGGAGCAATTTGACAGGAAATTTAGAGTCAGGTGACTTTCTTGATACGATCCAGGATTGTTTTTTAAAACAGTTTGTGACAGAGCCAACTAGGGGAAATAACCTCCTTGACTTGGTTCTTGCCAGTAGGGAAACACTAATTAATAATCTTGAGGTTAATGATGAGCTTGGGGAAAGTGATCACAAATCACTCAGTTTTAATATATCATGGAATTCCCCTAATAATGGCAATCAAGTCTCCGTCCCTGACTTTCGCTTAGCTGATTTCATAGGACTGAAAAATTGCTTAGGTGGGCTGAACTGGAATGACTTGACTAAGGGTCAGGTAGGTGGTGATGGTTGCCGATATGATGCTTTCCAGGACATAGTTCTAGCTGCTCAGTCAAATTATGTTCCAAATAGGGAAATCAGATCAAACAAAAATGATCCTAAATGGATGAACAATAGATTAAAATATCTGATTGGTCAAAAGAGAGGCATATATAGGCAAATCAAAAGAGGAGAGGGGCAATTAAGAAATCGATATATTCAGTTAAAGAGAGAAATAAAAAAGGGAATTAGAAAAGCAAAAAGAGATTATGAGGTTAAAGTTGCAAGAGAATCGAAGACTAACCCAAAAGGATTCTTTCAGGTATACAGAAGTAAGATCAGGGACAAGATAGGCCCACTCAAAAGTTCCTCGGGTCAGCTCACTGACAGTGATAAGGAAATGTGTAGAATTTTTAACACATACTTCCTCTCAGTTTTTACACAGGAGGATACCAGCGATATTCCAGTAATGATAAATTATGTAGAACAGGACGATAATAAACTGTGCACTATTAGGGTCACAAGTGACATGGTCCTTAGGCAAATAGATAAATTAAAACCTAACAAATCCCCAGGCCCTGATGAACTGTATGCAAGGGTTCTAAAGGAATGTAAAGAGGAGCTTAGCACACCTTTAGCTAATATTTTCAACATATCACTACAAACTGGCATGGTGCCAGATAAGTGGAAAATGGCAAATGTGATACCTATTTTCAAAACAGATGACAGGTCCTTAGCTTCGAACTATAGACCAATAAGCCTAACCTCCATAGTGGGAAAATTTATGGAATCAATAATTGCCGAAGCAATTCGTAGCCATCTTGATAGGCTCAGATTGATTAATGAATCTCAACACGGTTTTACAAAGGGGCGTTCGTAGGCAGTTCGTAGCCACCTTGAAAAGCATAAATTAATCAACGAATCTCAGCATGGTTTTACAAAGGGGCGTTCCTGCCTTACGAATTTATTAACTTTTTTCACTAAGGTATTTGAGGAGGTAGATCATGGTAATGAATATGATATTGTGTATATGGACTTCAGTAAGGCTTTTGACAGGGTCCCACATCAGAGACTATTGAGGAAAATTAAAGCACATGGAATGGGAGGAGAAATTTTTTCCTGGATAGAGGCATGGTTAACAAATAGGCAGCAGAGAGTTTGCATAAATGGGGAGAAATCAGAGTGGGGAAGCGTCACGAGCGGTGTTCCACAGGGGTCAGTGTTGGGCCCCCTGCTGTTCACAATCTACATAAACGACATAGATGAGGGCATAAAGAGCGACATCGGCAAGTTTGCCGATGACACCAAAATAGGCCGTCGAATTCATTCTGACGAGGACATTCGAGCACTCCAGGAAGATTTGAATAGACTGATGCAGTGGTCGGAGAAGTGGCAGATGCAGTTTAATATAGACAAATGCAAAGTTCTAAATGTTGGACAGGACAATAACCATGCCACATATAAACTAAATATTGTAGATCTTAATATTACGGATTGCGAAAAAGATTTAGGAGTTCTGGTTAGCAGTAATCTGAAACCAAGACAACAGTGCATAAATGTTCGCAATAAAGCTAATAGAATCCTTGGCTTCATATCAAGAAGCATAAATAATAGGAGTCCTCAGGTTGTTCTTCAACTCTATACATCCTTGGTTAGGCCTCATTTAGATTATGCTGCACAGTTTAGGTCACTGTGAACATTAAAATGGTATAAAATACCGACAGATTGTTAGGTAAGACACATATGCAACAGTTAGGTATCTTTATTTCGAAACGTTTCGCCTACACAGTAGGCTTCTTCAGTCGAGTACAGAAAAGTTGATAGAAGCAGAAGATACTTGAAGACGATGTAATCAGTCCATCACCCTTAAAGTTTTGAGGTGGTCAGTCCCTCAGTCTGGAGAAGAGCATTGTTCCGTTGTCTGAAACAATATGAAGTTGATGTGACAGAATGGGGCCTTATATAGTGTCAGGAGGTGAGGTCAGGTCCCTCTCAAACCCAGCCGTTCTCACTAGTAGAGGTTGTCGAAGTTGATGGTCTGTACCAAGATACCCTTGTGTTGCAGTGTCTGACAGAATGAACATTAAAATGGTATAAAATACCGACAGATTGTTAGGTAAGACACATATGCAACAGTTAGGTAACTTTATTTCGAAACATTTCGCCTACACAGTAGGCTTCTTCAGTCGAGTACAGAAAAGTTGATAGAAGCAGAAGATACTTGAAGACGATGTAATCAGTCCATCACCCTTAAAGTTTTGAGGTGGTCAGTCCCTCAGTCTGGAGAAGAGCATTGTTCCGTTGTCTGAAACAATATGAAGTTGAAGTGACAGAATAGGGCCTTATATAGTGTCAGGAGGTGAGACGTAGGTTGCTTTGGGAGGGCTGGTCCCTCTCAAACCCAGCCGTTCTCACTAGTAGAGGTTGTCGAAGTTGATGGTCTGTACCAAGATACCCTTGTGTGGGGAAACGTTTCGAAATAAAGATACCTAACTGTTGCATATGTGTCTTACCTAACAATCTGTCGGTATTTTATACCATTTTAATGTTCATTCTGTCAAACACTGCAACACAAGGGTATCTTGGTACAGACCATCAACTTCGACAACCTCTACTAGTGAGAACGGCTGGGTTTGAGAGGGACCTGCCCTCCCAAAGCAACCTACGTCTCACCTCCTGACACTATATAAGGCCCCATTCTGTCACTTCAACTTCATATTGTTTCAGACAACGGAACAATGCTCTTCTCCAGACTGAGGGACTGACCACCTCAAAACTTTAAGGGTGATGGACTGATTACATCGTCTTCAAGTATCTTCTGCTTCTATCAACTTTTCTGTACTCGACTGAAGAAGCCTACTGTGTAGGCGAAACGTTTCGAAATAAAGATACCTAACTGTTGCATATGTGTCTTACCTAACAATCTGTCGGTATTTTATACCATTTTAATGTTCATTCTGTCAGACACTGCAACACAAGGGTATCTTGGTACAGACCATCAACTTCGACAACCTCTACTAGTGAGAACGGCTGGGTTTGAGAGGGACCTGCCCTCCCAAAGCAACCTACGTCTCACCTCCTGACACTATATGAGGCCCCATTCTGTCACTTCAACTTCATATTGTTTCAGACAACGGAACAATGCTCTTCTCCAGGGTGATGGACTGATTACATCGTCTTCAAGTATCTTCTGCTTCTATCAACTTTTCTGTACTCGACTGAAGAAGCCTACTGTGTAGGCGAAACGTTTCGAAATAAAGATACCTAACTGTTGCATATGTGTCATACCTAACAATTTGGTCACCGTATTACAGAATGGATATAAATGCTCTGGAAAATGTACAAAGGAGGATGACAAAGTTGATCCAATGTATCACAAACCTTCCCTATGAGGATAGACTAAGGGCCCTGAATCTGCACTCTCTAGAAAGACGTAGAATTAGGGGGGATATGATTGAGGTGTATAAATGGAAGACAGGAATAAATAAAGGGGATGTAAATAGTGTGCTGAAAATATCTAGCCTAGACAGGACTCGCAGCAATGGTTTTAAGTTGGAAAAATTCAGATTCAGGAAGGATATAGGAAAGTACTGGTTTGGTAATAGAGTTGTGGATGAGTGGAACAAACTCCCAAGTACCGTTATAGAGGCCAGAACGTTGTGTAGCTTTAAAAATAGGTTGGATAAATACATGAGTAGATGTGGGTGGGTGTGAGTTGGACCTGATAGCTTGTGCTACCAGGTCGGTTGCCGTGTTCCTCCCTTAAGTCAATGTGACCTGACCTGACTAGGTTGGGTGCATTGGCTTAAGCCAGTAGGAGACTTGGACCTGCCTCACATGGGCCAGTAGGCCTTCTGCAGTGTTCCTTCGTTCTTATGTTCTTATGTTCTTATAAAGCTAACAGAATTCTTGGCTTCATATCTAGAAGTATAAATAATAGAAGTCCTCAGGTTGTTCTTCAACTCTATATATCCTTGGTTAGGCCTCATTTAGACTATGCTGCTCAGTTCTGGTCACCGTATTACAGAATGGATATAAATGCTCTGGAAAACGTACAAAGGAGGATGACAAAGATGATCCCATGTATCAGAAATCTTCCCTATGAGGATAGACTGAGGGCCCTGAATCTGCACTCTCTCGAAAGTCGTAGAATTAGGGGGGATATGATCGAGGTGTATACCTGGAGTTTACCTGGAGAGAGTTCCGGGGGTCAACGCCCCCGCGGCCCGGTCTGAGACCAGGCCTCCTGGTGGATCAGAGCCTGATCAACCAGGCTGTTGCTGCTGGCTGCACGCAAACCAACATACGAGCCACAGCCCGGCTGATCCGGAACTGACTTTAGGTGCTTGTCCAGTGCCAGCTTGAAGACTGCCAGGGGTCTGTTGGTAATCCCCCTTATGTGTGCTGGGAGGGGAGTTGAACAGTCTCGGGCCCCTGACACTTATTGTATGGTCTCTTAACGTGCTAGTGACACCCCTGCTTTTCATTGGGGGGATGTTGCATCGTCTGCCAAGTCTTTTGCTTTCGTAGTGGGTGATTTTCGTGTGCAAGTTCGGTACTAGTCCCTCTAGGATTTTCCAGGTGTATATAATCATGTATCTCTCCCTCCTGCGTTCCAGGGAATACAGGTTTAGGAACCTCAAGCGCTCCCAATAATTGAGGTGTTTTATCTCCGTTATGCGCGCCGTGAAAGTTCTCTGTACATTTTCTAGGTCGGCAATTTCACCTGCCTTGAAAGGTGCTGTTAGTGTGCAGCAATATTCCAGCCTAGATAGAACAAGTGACCTGAAGAGTGTCATCATGGGCTTGGCCTCCCTAGTTTTGAAGGTTCTCATTATCCATCCTGTCATTTTTCTAGCAGATGCGATTGATACAGTGTTATGGTCCTTGAAGGTGAGATCCTCCGACATGATCACTCCCAGGTCTTTGACGTTGGTGTTTCGCTCTATTTTGTGGCCAGAATTTGTTTTGTACTCTGATGAAGATTTAATTTCCTCATGTTTACCATATCTGAGTAATTGAAATTTCTCATCGTTGAACTTCATATTGTTTTCTGCAGCCCACTGAAAGATTTGGTTGATGTCTGCCTGGAGCTTTGCAGTGTCTGCAATGGAAGACACTGTCATGCAGATTCGGGTGTCATCTGCAAAGGAAGACACGGTGCTGTGGCTGACATCCTTGTCTATGTCGGATATAAGGATGAGGAACAAGATGGGAGCGAGTACTGTGCCTTGTGGAACAGAGCTTTTCACCGTAGCTGCCTCGGACTTTACTCTGTTGACGACTACTCTCTGTGTTCTGTTAGTGAGGAAATTATAGATCCATCGACCGACTTTTCCTGTTATTCCTTTAGCACGCATTTTGTGCGCTATTACGCCATGGTCACACTTGTCGAAGGCTTTTGCAAAGTCTGTATATATTACATCTGCATTCTTTTTGTCTTCTAGTGCATTTAGGACCTTGTCGTAGTGGTCCAATAGTTGAGACAGACAGGAGCGACCTGTTCTAAACCCATGTTGCCCTGGGTTGTGTAACTGATGGGTTTCTAGATGCGTGGTGATCTTGCTTCTTAGGACCCTTTCAAAGATTTTTATGATATGGGATGTTAGTGCTATTGGTCTGTAGTTCTTTGCTGTTGCTTTACTGCCCCCTTTGTGGAGTGGGGCTATGTCTGTTGTTTTTAGTAACTGTGGGACGACCCCCGTGTCCATGCTCCCTCTCCATAGGATGGAAAAGGCTCGTGATAGGGGCTTCTTGCAGTTCTTGATGAACACAGAGTTCCATGAGTCTGGCCCTGGGGCAGAGTGCATGGGCATGTCATTTATCGCCTGTTCGAAGTCATTTGGCGTCAGGATAACATCGGATAGGCTTGTGTTAATCAAATTTTGTGGCTCTCTCATAAAAAATTCATTTTGATCTTCGACTCTCAGTCTGGTTAGCGGCTTGCTAAAAACTGAGTCATATTGGGAGTTGAGTAGCTCACTCATTTCCTTGTTGTCATCTGTGTAGGACCCATCTTGTTTAAGTAGGGGCCCAATACTGGACGTTGTTCTCGATTTTGATTTGGCATAGGAGAAGAAATACTTTGGGTTTCTTTCGATTTCATTTATGGCTTTTAGTTCTTCCCGCGATTCCTGACTCCTAAAGGATTCTTTTAGCTTAAGTTCGATGCTTGCTATTTCTCTGACCAGTGTCTCCCTAGGCATTTCAGATATATTGACCTCTTTTAGCCGCTCTGTTATTCTTTTCCGTCGCCTGTAAAGGGAGCGCCTGTCTCTTTCTGTTTTACATCTACTCCTCCTTTTTCTTAGAGGAATAAGCCTTGTGCATACATCGAGTGCTACCGAGTTAATCTGTTCTAGGCATAAGTTGGGGTCTGTGTTGCTTAGTATATCTTCCCAGCTTATATCGGTTAGGACTTGGTTTACTTGGTCCCACTTTATGTTTTTGTTATTGAAGGAAATAAATGGTATAAAATACCGACACAATGGCAATATAAACACAAATGCAGTATAATGTGATCCTTTATTGACTACGTTTCGCCCACCCAGTGGGCTTTTTCAAGTCACAAACAGAACTACCTGGGGTGGAAGGAACGCGAGTATTTATAGTCCGGCTGAGGTCAGGTGAAGAATGCTGCATCTGATGATGTACCGAGTTGGGTTGTAGAGTCTAAAAACCCACCAACCAAAACGATCTTCTCCACTTCTACTCTCACCACGACACCAAAACCAAACGTGGTGTAATTATAGGCTTCTTCCTGCGTGCACTCAGAATCTGCAGCAACGAGTTCCTTGAGGAAGAATTCACTATAATTGAACAGGTATTTTCCAAACTCCACTATCCTCGTCACTTCATCAGAGACTGCAGACGGCGAGCACTAAACATCTTCAACACACCCAGAGAAGACACTGCCGAGAAGAGATACATAGTCCTTCCCACCAACTCCATTGCCAAACATGTTTCCAACATCTTTGCCAAAACATCATTCCAAGTATCTACCTCCACAACCACGACCATCAAGGACATCACCAGTAGTAGGCAGGACAAGCCTCCATCCTCTGCAGGGGTATACATAATCCCTTGTAATGACTGCAACAAGTTATACGTGGGCGAAACATCAAGGGACCTCCAAACACGTATTTCAGAACACCAATACGCAAGCAGGTCTGACGACACAAGGAATGCCTGCGTACAACACCGTAATTCACACAACCACTTGATAAACTACAGAAACTCAAGACTTATCGCCACAGAAGACAACACTCAATACCGAAGAATCCTGGAATCATCACTTATTTCTATATCCGACAACTTCAACCAGAATAGTGGCTTCTATAACATAGCTGAACCACTTGCCAAGAAACTTCTTCATCGCTATCCCACATAAGAACACTGTAGAAGGTCTGCTCACAAACTTGTCCAGTTTCCTTTCCAAGCTACCCAAGTTTTTAGACTCTACAACCCAACTCGGTACATCATCAGATGCAGCATTCTTCACCTGACCTCAGCCGGACTATAAATACTCACGTTCCTTCCACCCCAGGTAGTTCTGTTTGTGACTTGAAAAAGCCCACTGGGTGGGCGAAACGTAGTCAATAAAGGATCACATTATACTGCATTTGTGTTTATATTGCCTTTGTTATTGAAGTTGAATTTGGTGAATGCTCCCTCGTGACTAATCTCATTATGTCGGTCTGGGGCTCCGCGCATACATGACTGAACCTCAATTATGTTGTGATCTGAGTATATTGTTTTTGATATGGTGATATTTCTTATCAGATCATCATTGTTAGTGAAGATGAGGTCTAGTGTATTCTCCAGTCTAGTAGGCTCTATTATTTGCTGGTTTAAATTGAATTTTGTGCAGAGATTTAAAAGCTCGCGTGAGTGTGAGTTTTCATCAGAGCTGCCTCCTGGTGTTATTACTGCAACAATATTATTTGCTATATTCCTCCATTTTAGGTGCCTTAAGTTGAAATCCCCCAGGAGCAAGATGTTGGGTGCAGGAGCTGGAAGGTTTTCCAGACAGTGGTCAATTTTTAAAAGCTGTTCCTGGAATTGCTGGGATGTTGCATCCGGAGGCTTGTAGACTATCACAATGACTAGGTTTTGGTTCTCGACCTTTACTGCTAAAACTTCCACTACATCATTTGAGGCATTTAGCAGTTCTGTGCAAACAAGTGACTCTGCAATGTACAGGCCAACCCCCCCCCTTTTGCCTGTTCACTCTGTCACATCTGTATAGGTTGTAACCTGGGATCCATATTTCGTTGTCCAAGTGATCCTTTATGTGGGTCTCAGTGAAAGCCGCGAACATTGCCTTTGCCTCTGCAAGCAGTCCACGGATGAAAGGTATTTTGTTGTTTGTTGCTGGCTTTAGACCCTGTATATTTGCAAAGAAGAATGTTATCGGACTGGTGGTATTGTTGGTACTGGGGGGGGATTTTTTTCCGGCATTAGTATCTGTATCTGTTGGTTTGGAGTGGAGGCCATCGACTGTGGTTCCACTCCAGGAATGACTGGATTTGGTGTACGATTTCTGCCATTTCCTGCCAGTTTTTTTTCCTTCCTGGCACTAAAAAACCTCTCCCTCTTGAGTGGCTGTGGCTACCCAGGTTTTCCCATGGCCTGGATGTTTTGTATCTTTTTGTCCCCTTTAGATGGTATGCCTGGCAATTTAAGTTATAGCACAGTCTTTCCTGTACTGAAGAGGTACACAGTTCAGGGTGAAAAAGCTTACAGGAAGGGAGTTTGCATTTTCCTGTTGTCATATGGGCATGGCATTTCCTAGGGTGGTCATAGTTGCACGTCCCATCTGTTTTTCCAGATTTCCCATGCCAGCAGATACCGAGTGCATAGTATGTGCACAGGCTTGGTTTCCGTTTGCCTTGGGTTTCTGTGACTGTATTCCCTGTTGGTGCATGTTTCCCTGTCTTACTTCTATCCTCCCTAGCACCAACAGTGGAGCTCCCACCATTTGTTTTTGGTAATATATCCTCACTATTGCTAGTGGAGTCCTCTTGTTTGCTATTTCCTGCGGTATTTCTAGTTTGCAATATTGGTTTTATCTTATCTTTGACTACACTTGTTTCCCTACTATGGCTCCTGTCCCCTATGCGGTCATTCATATGTATTCCTTCCTGCGTATAATTCCCGACTACCTGGACAAAATCTCCAGCTTCACCATTACTGTCTCCCAGGACAGCATCTCCAGCTTCCCCATTACTGTCTCCCAGGACAGCATCTCCAGCTTCACCATTACTGTCTCCCAGGACAGCACCTCCAGCTTCACCATTACTGTCTCCCAGGACAGCACCTCCAGCTTCCCCATTACTGTCTCCCAGGACAGCACTATCAGCCCCCAATTTACTGACTACCAGGACATCATCTCCAGCCTTACAGTTTCTGACTACATGGCCAGTATCAAGGGCAGTACCATTCAGCCCGGACTTTTTATGTTCCCATCTGTTGTAGAAAGCTTCCAGGTTTTCTATGAAAGCAGCTTTGATGTTGACCTCTTTTAATACCCTTGTGATTTTAGTCCACAGATTTATCTCATTTGGGCATACCCAAAAACACTTCCCTGTTTTAATACTGCTTGTAGCTAGTTCTTGGATATCTGCACAAGGGGCGTGACACCAATTTCCACAGAAATGACAATTTATGCATGTGGAAGCCCGTTTGTTTGACTGACCACAGACTACACACAGCTTCATAATGATTTGAATGGTTGATTTACTGCAATTCTACTAGCAACCTCTTGAATATTCTATTAATAACCTGCTAGGTGGTGCACAACGAAACCGTTTGAAACCAGTCCAGGGTTCGGACCAGTCAAGGGTTCGGACCAGTCAAGGGTTCGGACCAGTCAAGGGTTCGGACCAGTCTATCTGATCTGATCAGTGGGTCACTTATTTAAACCATACTGGTCGGTGATTTGAGCTAACACATGAAGGATCTACTGGAAATTATCTACCCGAGTAATATGTGATTTGATTGATACAAAAGTATAACTTGCGTGTTGAAGAGCCGGTGACTGCTGGCACTCCTACAATGACGAACGGTCGAGCCTCCACCTTTGTTTATCAATCGCTGTATCTAGCTTCTCTATTTTTTTTTTCCGTCTCCACCACAATAAATGCTATATTATCACTATAGTTGACTGGTGCAAATTTTGGAGGAAGGGCGCTTTTTCTGTAGTAATAATTGCTTCTCGTTGTGTATATTGCGACCGCTGGTAACTACAGGTTATATGAAATTCACAGTAACGTCTGGTATTTCAAGAAAAAGAAACTAATGAAAGTCACTCCACTTCACTAAGTACCATTATAATACTGGTTAGTTGCTACTACAACACTGTATTCTGCTATTCACTGGTATCACTAGATTATATGCGAGTACACTAGCAGGCCAGGAAGATTATTAAAAAACAGCTGACCTGTGGTAAGTTTCTGGCGACTTCTGGCACCTGCCTCTATAGGCTTATCACTTCATTTACAAATTCACCTGTTTTCAAATGACACTTTAGCCTTTATCATCAATATACTAGGGAGCCACTGTAGTATACACTATACACTATGTATACTCAATGCTTTCAGGGAGACTTTCTTTCCTCTGACACAAAGTTCAATATTATTATTTTTCCACACGGGACAGGCCTATGATTCCCCTCTGGCAGTAAACTCTGCTAGGAAGTGCACACTAATTCTCCTTTTTTTACTCAGTATATAATGTTTTCCGCCCAAGATTGGTTCCAGGCGCTAGAGGGATGTATCGTATAGGATTGATGACACAAATTAAAGTTCTAGCACGTAAGAGCGACCGTGAAAACACCAGAAAAACCGGGAGCACAACGAGGCACGCTGACACGCACGATGGCACGCATGAAACAATTGTATAAATGGAAAACAGGAATAAATAAAGGGGATGTAAATAGCATGCTGAAAATTTCCAGCCAAGACAGGACTCGCAGCAATGGTTTCAAGTTGAAAAAATTCAGATTCAGGAAGGATATAGGAAAGCACTGGTTTGGTAATAGAGTTGTGGATGAGTGGAACAAACTCCCGAGTACAGTTATTGAGGCTAAAACGTTGTATAGTTTTAAAAATAGGTTAGATAAATACATAAGTGGGTGTGGGTGGGTGTGAGTTGGATCTGACTAGCTTGTGCTGCTGGGTCTGGTACAGTGCTCCATCCTTGAGTGGAGGACCAGACTTGGTGGGTCATTGGAATAATTCGGGGGGTGGGTCATTGGTTTAACCCGTGGGGGGGACATGGACCTGTTCCGCATGGGTCAGTAGGCCTGTTGCAGTGTTCCTTCTTTCTTATGTTCTTATGTAGTTGAAGTTTTGGTGGTAAAAATCGAAAACTAAAACCTTGTCATTGTGGTAGTATACAAGCCTCCAGATGCAACTTCCCAGCAATTCCAGGAGCAGCTTGAGAAAATCGACCACTGTCTGGAAAATCTCCCAACTCCTGCCCCAAACATCTTACTACTAGGAGATTTCAACTTGAGACACCTAAAATGTAGGAGTATAGCAAACAATGTTTCAGCAGAGATCACCCCAGGAGGCAGCTCAGATGAAAATTCACACACACACGAACTACTAAATCTCTGCAACAAATTCACCTTAAACCAGAAAATAGTTGAGCCTACAAGACTAGAAAATATGTTGGACCTCATCTTCACTAACAATGATGATCTGATACGTAATGTAACTGTATCACGGACAATTCGCTCAGATCACAACATAATAGAGGTACATTAAAATGGTATAAAATACCGACAGATTGTTAGGTAAGACACATATGCCCTCCCAAAGCAACCTACGTCTCACCTCCTGGCACTATATAAGGCTCCATCCTGTCACTTCAACTTCATATTGTTTCAGACAACGGAACAATGCTCTTCTCCAGACTGAGGGACTGACCACCTCAAAACTTTAAGGGTGATGGACTGATTACATCGTCTTCAAGTATCTTCTGCTTCTATCAACTTTTCTGTACTCGACTGAAGAAGCCTACTGTGTAGGCGAAACGTTTCGAAATAAAGATACCTAACTGTTGCATATGTGTCTTACCTAATAATAGAGGTACAGACATGTATGCACAGAGCTCCTGACCAGCAAAATGTGAGCAGTCATGAAGGTCTCTTCACGAAATTCAATTTCCATAACAAAAACATACAATGGAACCAAGTAAACCATGTCCTAAATGAAACAAGCTGGGGAGATATCCTAAACTACACGGACCCGATCATCTGCCTTAGAAAAATGAATTCTGTGGTTCATGAGATCTGCTCAAGACACATTCCATTACGAAAAAGAAAGAGAAGATGTAAACTAGAATGAGAGAGATGCTCCATATACAGACAAAGGCGAAGAGTCACAGCTGCTGAGTGGGGACAGCATATCTGAAATACGAAAGGAAGCACTAGTCAATGAAATAGCAAATATCGAACTTAAGCTGAAGGTATCTTATAGTAGACAAGAATCACATGAACTAAAAAACATAAATGAATTTGAAAAAAAAAAAATACTTCTTCTCTTATGCCAAATCTAAGGGAAAAACAACATCCAGTATTGGGCCCCTGCTTAGGCGGGATGGGACATACACAGATGATAGCCAGGAAATGAGTGAGATACTAAAGTCTCAGTATGACTCAGTGTTCAGCGAGCCACTGCCCACTCTAAGGGTCGACAATCCAAATGAATTCTTTATGAACGAAACCCAAAATTTGGTCATCCCAAAACTCTCGGATATTATTATAACTCCACAAGATTTTGAAGAGGCAATTAATGACATGCCTATGCACTCTGCCCCAGGCCCAGACTCTTGGAACTCCGTGTGCGTCAAGAACTGCAGGGAGTCACTATCGTGTGCCTTCAGCATTTTATGGAGAGGGAGCATGGGCACAAGATTCATCCTACACACACTAAAAACAACAGACATAGCCCCACTCCACAAAGGTGGCAGTAAAGCAATTGCAAAGAATTACAGACCGATAGCACTAACATCCCATATCATAAAAATCTTTGAGAAAGTTCTAAGAAACAAGATAGCCAGCCACCTAGATACCCATCAGTTACACAACCCAGGATAACACAGGTTTAGAGCAGGTCGCTCCTCCCTGTCCCAGCTACTGGACCACTATGACAAGGTCCTGCATGCTGTGGAGGATAAACAAAATACAGATGTAGTATACACAGACTTTGCAAAAGCTTTCGACAAGTGTGATCATGGTGTAATAGCACACAAAATGCGGGATAAAGGAATAACCAGAAAAGTTGGTATATGGATCTACAACTTCCTGACAAAGAGAACACAAAGAGTAATGGTAAACAGAGTAAAGTCCCAGACAGCCTTGGTAAAAAGCTCTGTTCCACATGGCACAGTACTCGCTCCCATTTTATTCCTCATCCTCATTTCTGACATAGACAGAGATGTAAGCCATAACTCCGTGTCTTCCTTTACGGATCACACCTGGATCACCATGGCAGTGACCTCCGTCGAAGACACCGAGAGACTCCAAGCGGACATCAAACAAATCTTCGAATGGGTCACTTAAAATAATATGAAGTTCAACGAGGAGAAGTTTCAACTACTCAGATATGGAAAACTTGAAGAAATTAAAAATGTGTCAGGGTATACCAAAAATTCTAACCATACAATTGAGCGGAAAAGTAATGTGAAGGACATGGGAGTGATAATGTCAGAGGATCTCATCTTCAAAGACCACAACAATGTATCTACCTCATCCGCTAGGAAAATGATAGGATGGACAATAAGAACCTTCAAAACTAGGGACACCAAGCCCGTGATGATTCTCTTCAAATCGCTTGTGTTCCCTAGGCTGGAATACTGCTGTACACTAACGGCCCCCTTCAAGGCTGGCGACATTGCAGACCTGGAGAGTGTACAAAGAACTTTCACGGCACATATAACCACGATAAGGCACCTAAATTACTGGGAAGGGTTGAAGGTCCTTGATCTGTATTCCCTCGAATGCAGGTGAGAGAGATACATGATAATATACACTTGGAAGGACCTGGAGGGATTGGTACCAAACTTGCACACGAAAATCACTCCCTATGTAAGCAAAAGACTCGGCAGGAGATGCAACATTCCCCCGATGAAAAGCAGGGGCGCCACGACTACACTGAGAGACAACACAATAAGTGTCCGGGGCCCAAGAATGTTCAATTGCCTCCCAGCATACATAAGGGGGATTACCAATAGACCCCTAGCTGTCTTCAAGAAGGCACTGGACAGGCACCTAAAGTCAGTACCTGACCAACCGGGCTGTGGTTCGTAAGTCAGCTTGCGTGTGGCCAGCAGTAACAGCCTGGTTGATCAGAACCTGATTCACCATGAGGCCTGGTCTCAGACCGGGCCACGGGGGCGTTGACCCCCGAAACCCTCTCCAGGTAAACTCCAGGTAACTGTTGTCTCAGCTTTAGATTACTGTTTACAAGAACTCTCAAATCTTTTTCACAGTCAGAGATATTAAGACCTACATTACTTGGTTTATAAGTATCAAGGTCATTTAACTTTCCAACTTTTAGAAATTTGCATGTGTGCATGTTAAACTGCATCTGCCACTTCACCGACCACTGCATCAGTCTATTCAGATCTTCCTGGAGCTCTCTAGTGTCCTCGTCAGAATGAATTCGACGGCCTATTGTGGTGACAAACTTACTTATGTCGTTGTTTATACCCTCATCCGTATTGTTTATGTAAACTTTGAACAGTAAGGGGCCCTACACTGACCCCTGTGGAACACCGCGGGTAAAGCTTCCCCATTCTGATTTCTCCCCGTTTATATAAACTCTCTCTTGTCTATCTGTCAGCCACGCCTCTATCCAGGAAAATATTCTCATCCTTTTCCGTGTGCCCGCCTTTCCTCAACAGTCTCATTATCATGATCTATCTCCCCAAATACCTTAACGAAAGAGTTTGTAAATTCGTAAGACAGGAGCACCCCGTTGTAAAACCGTGCTGAAATTCAATAATCAATTTATGTCTTTCAAGATAGCTACGGATAGCTTCGGCAATTATAGATTCCAATAATTTACCCACTACGGAGGTTAGGCTTATTGGTCTGTAGTTCGAAGCTAAGGACCTGTCACTGATTTGTAGACAGATATTGCATTTGACATTTTCCACTTATCTGGTGCTATGCCACTTTGCAGAGATATGTTGAAAAGACTAGCCAAAGGTTCGCTAAGTTCAACCTTATATTCCTTTGAAACCTTTGTGAACAGTTCATCAGGGCCTGGGGATTTGTTTGATTTTATCTATTTGTGTGAGAACCATATCACTAGTGACTTGGAACCTGAATAACTTATCATCGTTCAGTTCAACATTGTTTATTATTTCTGAAATTTCACTAGTATCTTCCTGTGTAAAAAGTGAGAGGAAATAAGTGTTAAATTCTACATATAAGAACATAAGAAAGAAGGAACATTGCAGCAGACCTACTGACCTATACGAAGCAGGTCCATGTCCCCTCCCCTCACTGATTAGCCCAGTGACCCACCTAGTCAGGTCACTTCCACTTAAGGAAGGAGCACATCAGACCTAGTAGCACAAGCTAGTCAGGTCCAACTCACACCCACCCACACCCACTCATGTATTTATCTAACCTATTTTTAATACTATACAACGTTTTAGCCTCAATAACTGTACTCAGGAGTTTATTTCATTCTTCCACAACTCTATTACCAAACCAGTGCTTTCCTATATCCTTCCTGAATCTGAATTTTTCCAGTTTGAAATCATTGCTGCGAGTCTTGTCTTCGCTGGAAATTTTCAGCACACTATTTACATCCCCTTTATTTATTCCTGTTTTCCATTTATACACCTCGATCATATCCCCCCTAATTCTACATCTTTCGAGAGAGTGCAGATTCAGGGCCTCAGTCTATCCTCATAGGGAAGGTTTCTGATACATGGGATCAACTTTGTCATCCTCCTCTGTACGTTTTCCAGAGCATTTATATCCATTCTGTAATACGGTGACCAGAACTGAGCAGCATAGTCTAAATGAGGCCTAACCAAGGATATATAGAGTTGAAGAACAACCTGAGGACTTCTATTATTTATACTTCTAGATATGAAGCTAAGAATTCTGTTAGCTTTATTACGAACACGAATGCACTGTTGTCTTGGTTTTAGGTTACTACTAACTAGAACTCCTAAATCCTTTTCGCAATCAGTAGTATTAAGATCTTCATTATTTAGTTTATATGTGGCATGGTTATTTACCTGTCCAACATTTAGAACATTGCATTTGTCAATATTAAACTGCATCTGCCACTTCTCCGACCATTGCATCGCTCTATTCAAATCATCCTGGAGTGCTCTAGTGTCCTCATTAGAATGAATTGGACGGCCTATTTTGGTGTCATCAGCAAATTTGCTTATGCTGCTATTTATTCCCTCATCAATGTAGTTGATGTAAATTGTGAATAACAACGGGCCCATCACTGACCCCTGTGGAACACCGCTTGTGATGTGCCCCCATTCTGCTCTGCTGCCTATTTGTCAGCCAAGCCTATACCCAGGAAAAAATTTCTCCTATTCCGTGTGCCTTAAGTTTCCTCAATAGCCTTTGATGTGGAACTCTATTGAAAGCCTTACTGAAGTCCATATACACAATATCATATTCATTACCACGATCTACCTCCTCAAGCACCTTAGTGAAAAAAGTTAGTAAATTCGTAAGACAGGAACGCCCCTTTGTAAAACCGTGTTGAGATTCATTAATCATTTTATGCCTATCAAGATGGTTACGAATTGTTTCGGCAATTACTGATTCCGTAAATTTTCCCACTATGGAGGTAAGGCTTATTGGTCTATAGTTCGAAGCCAAGGACCTGTCGCCTGCCTTGTAAATAGGTATTACATTTGTCATTTTCCACTTATCACTGTCGGTGAGCCGACCTGAGTGACTTTTGAGTGGACCTATCTTTTCCCTAATCTTCCTTCTGTATACCTGAAAGAAACCTTATGAGTTACTCCTCGAACCCCTTTTTTATTTCTCACTTTAATTGAATATATTTTCTTAAGTGCCCTTCTCTTTTAATTCACCTGTAAATGCCTCTCTTTTGACCAATGAGGCATTTTAATCTATTGTTTATCCATTTTGGATAATTTTTGCTTGATCTAATTTTCTATTTGGAACTTAAGTTATCTGTGCAGCTAGAACTATGCTTTGAAAATCGTCATATTGGCAACCATCACCGCTTACCTGACCCATAGTCAGGTCATTCCAGTTCAACCCCCACCTCCCCCCCCCCAGGTAATTTTGCAATCCTGCAAAATCTGCCAATTGGAAATCAGGGACAGAGACTTGATTGTAGTTATTACAGTAATTCTATGATATATTGAAACTGAGTGATTTGTGATCACTTTCCCCAAGCTCATCATTAACCTCAAGATTGTTAATTGGTGATTCCTTGTTAGCAAGAACCAAGTCAAGTAGGTTATTTCCCCTAGCTGATTCTGTCACAAACTGTTTTAAAAAGCAATCTTCAGTCGTATCAAGAAAACTGCAATACTCAAGATTTCCTATCACATCGCCCCACTTAATTTGTCTAAAGTTAAAATCTCCCATTAATACAACATTTTCGTATCTAGATGCCTTATGAATTTCGTCCCATAGGACCTTGTTGCACTCCCTGTCATGGTTTGGGGGCCTATAAATCACACCCAAAATTAATTTTTCACGACCCTCATGAAACTGTAGCCAAACAGATTCTGAGTCTGACGCTTCTAATTTTATATCTTGTCTAACGCAACAATTCAGATTATCCCTGACATACATCGCCACTCCACCACCCTTCCTGTTTACCCTGTCATTGTGGAATAGTTTGTATCCTTATGTGTGGCATTCAGAAGGCCTTTCTCTATTTTTTTAAGTTGAACCAAGTCTCTTATATAACAATAATATCTATGCTACCTGCACATGCGATTAATCTTAGCTGATCCATCTTATTTCTGATCCATCTTATTAGTATAGTAAACATTTAGGGAGCTAATCACTCGCTCTTCTCTCTTTCTTGGCCAGTTGCTTTGCCTTTACTAGCAACTTTGTTTTGAATATCTTTTACACATATCCCTGATGTATCCTTGTAACATCTACTGTTTCCAGCCCAAGTGCTGCACCTGGAGTTTACCTGGAGTTTACCTGGAGAGAGTTCCGGGGGTCAACGCCCCCGCGGCCCGGTCTGTGACCAGGCCTCCTGGTGGATCAGAGCCTGATCAACCAGGCTGTTGCTGCTGGCTGCACGCAAACCAACGTACGAGCCACAGCCCGGCTGGTCAGGAACTGACTTTAGGTGCTTGTCCAGTGCCTGCTTGAAGACTGCCAGGGGTCTGTTGGTAATCCCCCTTATGTGTGCTGGGAGGCAGTTGAACAGTCTCGGGCCCCTGACACTTATTGTATGGTCTCTTAACGTGCTAGTGACACCCCTGCTTTTCATTGGGGGGATGGTGCATCGTCTGCCAAGTCTTTTGCTTTCGTAGTGAGTGATTTTCGTGTGCAAGTTCGGTACTAGTCCCTCTAGGATTTTCCAGGTGTATATAATCATGTATCTCTCCCGCCTGCGTTCCAGGGAATACAGGTTTAGGAACCTCAAGCGCTCCCAGTAATTGAGGTGTTTTATCTCCGTTATGCGTGCCGTGAAAGTTCTCTGTACATTTTCTAGGTCAACAATTTCACCTGCCTTGAAAGGTGCTGTTAGTGTGCAGCAATATTCCAGCCTAGATAGAATAAGTGACCTGAAGCGCCTAGCCTCCCTAGTTTTGAAGGTTCTCATTATCCATCCTGTCATTTTTCTAGCAGATGCGATTGATACAGTGTTATGGTCCTTGAAGGTGAGATCCTCCGACATGATCACTCCCAGGTCTTTGACGTTGATGTTTCGCTCTATTTTGTGGCCAGAATTTGTTTTGTACTCTGATGAAGATTTAATTTCCTCGTGTTTACCATATCTGAGTAATTGAAATTTCTCATCGTTTTCTGCAGCCCACTGAAAGATTTGGTTGATGTCCGCCTGGAGCCTTGCAGTGTCTGCAATGGAAGACACTGTCACGCAGATTCGGGTGTCATCTGCAAAGGAAGACACGGTGCTGTGGCTGACATCCTTGTCTATGTCGGATATGAGGATGAGGAACAAGATGGGAGCGAGTACTGTGCCTTGTGGAACAGAGCTTTTCACCGTAGCTGCCTCGGACTTTACTCTGTTGACGACTACTCTCTGTGTTCTATTAGTGAGGAAATTATAGATCCATCGACCGACTTTTCCTGTTATTCCTTTAGCACGCATTTTGTGCGCTATTACGCCATGGTCACACTTGTCGAAGGCTTTTGCAAAGTCTGTATATATTACATCTGCATTATTTTTGTCTTCTAGTGCATTTAGGACCTTGTCGTAGTGATCCAATAGATGAGACAGACAGGAGCGACCTGTTCTAAACCCATGTTGCCCTGGGTTGTGTAACTGATGGGTTTCTAGATGGGTGGTGATCTTGCTTCTTAGGACCCTTTCAAAGATTTTTATGATATGGGATGTTAGTGCTATCGGTCTGTAGTTCTTTGCTGTTGCTTTACTGCCCCCTTTGTGGAGTGGGGCTATGTCTGTTGTTTTTAGTAACTGTGGGACGCCCCCCGTGTCCATGCTCCCTCTCCATAGGATGGAAAAGGCTCGTGATAGGGGCTTCTTGCAGTTCTTGATGAACACGGAGTTCCATGAGTCTGGCCCTTGGGCAGAGTGCATGGGCATGTCATTTATCGCCTGTTCGAAGTCATTTGGCATCAGGATAGCATCGGATAGGCTTGTGTTAATCAAATTTTGTGGCTCTCTCATAAAAAATTCATTTTGATCTTCAACTCTCAGTCTTGTTAGCGGCTTGCTAAAAACTGAGTCATATCAGGACTTGAGTAGCTCACTCATTTCCTTGCTGTCATCTGTGTAGGACCCATCTTGTTTAAGTAGGGGCCCAATACTGGACGTTGTTCTCGACTTTGATTTGGCATAGGAGAAGGAATACTTTGGGTTTCTTTCGATTTCATTTATGACTTTTAGTTCTTCCCGCGATTCCTGACTCCTATAAGATTCCTTTAGCTTAAGTTCGATGCTTGCTATTTCTCTGACCAGTGTCTCCCTACGCATTTCAGATATATTGACCTCTTTTAGCCTCTCTGTTATTCTTTTCCGTCGCCTGTAAAGGGAGCGCCTGTCTCTTTCTGTTTTACATCTACTCCTCCTTTTTCTTAGAGGAATAAGCCTTGTGCATACATCGAGTGCCACCGAGTTAATCTGTTCTAGGCATAAGTTGGGGTCTGTGTTGCTTAGTATATCTTCCCAGCTTATATCGGTTAGGACTTGGTTTACTTGGTCCCTCTTTATGTTTTTGTTATTGAAGTTGAATTTGGTGAATGCTCCCTCGTGACTAGTCTCATTTTGTCGGTCTGGGGCTCCACGCATACATGTCTGAACCTCAATTATGTTGTGATCTGAGTATATTGCTTTTGATATGGTGACATTTCTTATCAGATCATCATTGTTAGTGAAGATGAAGTCTAGTGTATTCTCCAGTCTAGTAGGCTCTATTATTTGCTGGTTTAAATTGAGTTTTGTGCAGAGATTTAAAGGATCGTGTGAGTGTGAGTTTTCATCAGAGCTGCCTCCTGGTGTTATTACTGCAACAATATTACATAAGAAAAACATAAGAACATAAGAAAGGAGGAACACTGCAGGAGGCCTGCTGGCCCATACTAGGCAGGTCCTTTACAATTCATCCCACTAACAAAACATTTACCCAACCCAATTTTCAATGCTACCCAAGAAATAAGCTCTGATGTGAAAGTCCCACTCAAATCCAACCCTTCCCACTCATGTACTTATCCAACCTAGATTTGAAACTACCCAAAGTCCTAGCCTCAATAACCCAACTAGGTAGACTGTTCCACTCATCAACTACCCTATTTCCAAACCAATACTTTCCTATGTCCTTTCTAAATCTAAACTTATCTAATTTAAATCCATTACTGCGGGTTCTCTCTTGGAGAGACATCCTCAAGACCTTATTAATATCCCCTTTATTAATACCTATCTTCCACTTATACACTTCGATCAGGTCTCCCCTCATTCTTCGTCTAACAAGTGAATGTAACTTAAGAGTCTTCAATCTTTCTTCATAAGGAAGATTTCTGATGCTATGTATTAATTTAGTCATCCTACGCTGAATGTTTTCTAACGAATTTATGTCCATTTTGTAATACGGAGACCAGAACTGAGCTGCATAATCAAGGTGAGGCCTTACTAATGATGTATAAAGCTGCAGTATGACCTCTGGACTTCTGTTGCTTACACTTCTTGATATAAATCCCAGTAATCTATTTGCCTTATTACGTACGCTTAGGCATTGCTGTCTTGGTTTAAGGTTGCTGCTCACCATAACCCCCAAGTCCTTTTCGCAATCTGTATGGCTAAGTTCTACATCATTTAATTTATAAGTACTAGGGTTATGGGCACTCCCAAGCTTCAGAACCTTGCACTTATCTACATTGAACTGCATCTGCCACTTTTCTGACCAAGAATAGAGTTTGTTTAAATCCTCCTGAAGTTCCCTAACATCTACGTTTGAATCAATTATCCTACCTATCTTTGTGTCATCGGCGAATTTGCTCATATCACTAGTAATTCCCTCATCAAGATCATTGATATATATTATAAACAACAACGGGCCCAAGACTGATCCCTGTGGAACGCCACTTGTTACAGATCCCCACTCGGATTTAACCCCATTTATGGACACTCTCTGCTTCCTGTCAGTGAGCCATGACTCGATCCACGAGAGCACTTTTCCCCCAATGCCATGGGCTGCCACTTTCTTTAACAGTCTATGGTGCGGAACTCTATCAAAAGCCTTACTAAAATCTAAGTAAATAATATCAAATTCTTTATTGTGGTCAACAGCCTCAAAAGCTTTACTGAAGAAAGTTAATAAATTAGTTAGACAAGACCGGCCTCTTGTGAATCCATGCTGAGTATCATTAATCAAGCTATGCTTATCGAGATGGCTTCTTATAATCTCAGCTATAATTGACTCTAGTAATTTGCCTACAATTGAGGTCAGGCTTATTGGGCGGTAATTTGACGGTAACGACTTGTCCCCTGTTTTAAAAATAGGAGTTACATTAGCCATCTTCCACATATCAGACACTACACCTGTTTGAAGAGATAAATTAAAAATATTAGTTAATGGTTCACAGAGTTCCATTTTGCATTCCTTAAGAACCCTTGAAAAAACCTCATCAGGACCCGGCGACTTATTTTGCTTCAGTCTGTCTATCTGCCTCACAACCATCTCACTAGTGACTGTGATGTTACATAATTTATCTTCTTCTAGCCCACTGTAAAAATTAATTACTGGAATATTGTTAGTGTCTTCCTGTGTAAAAACTGAGAGAAAATAATTATTTAAAATCAAGCACATTTCATTCTCATTGTCAGTAAGGTGCCCATAGTTATTTTTAAGGGGACCTATCTTATCTCTAACTTTTGTTCTATAGACCTGGAAAAAACTTTTTGGGTTAGTTTTAGAATCCCTAGCAACTTTAATTTCATAGTCCCTTTTAGCTTTTCTTATCCCCTTTTTAATGTCCCTCTTAATGTCAATATACTGATTCATAAGATGACCCTCACCTCTTTTGATACGCCTATAAATTCCTTTCTTATGCCCTAGTAGATATTTGAGCCTATTATTCATCCATTTTGGGTCATTTCTATTTGATCTAATTTCTTTATATGGGATAAACGCTCTTTGAGCAGCATGTATAGTGTTCAGAAAACTGTCATATTGATAGCTCTCTTCGTTACCCCAGTCAACAGATGATAAGTGTTCTTTAAGCCCATCGTAATCTGCTAAGCGAAAATCTGGGACTGTTACTGAGTTATCGCTACTATCGTACTTCCATTCAATGCTAAATGTAATTGATTTGTGGTCGCTAGCACCCAGTTCCTCTGAAATTTCTAAATTATTAACAAGGGATTCATTGTTTGCCATAACTAAGTCAAGCAGGTTATTTCCCCTTGTAGGTTCTGTCACAAACTGCTTCAAAAAACAATCCTGAAATACTTCTAAGAAGTCGTACGATTCTAAATTCCCAGTCAAGAAATTCCAATCAACATGACTAAAGTTAAAGTCTCCTAGAATTACTACATTATCGTGCCTTGTGGCCTTAACAATTTCCTCCCATAGTAGTTTCCCTTGGTCCCTATCTAAGTTAGGGGGACGGTATATCACTCCTAAAATCAGTTTTTCATGCCCCTCTGAAAATTCTATCCAAACAGACTCTGTATGTGTTACTTCAGACTTAATACCCGTTTTTATGCAACAGTTCAAGCGATCTCGGACGTACAATGCCACCCCACCCCCCCTCCCAATACTTCTATCTTCTTGGAACAATTTAAAACCCTGAATATGACATTCCGCAGGCATGTCCCGACTTTTTGAATTAAACCACGTCTCAGTTAAGGCAAATACATCAATGTTACCTACACTAGCAACTAATCTCAACTCGTCCATCTTATTCCTAGCACTACGGCAATTAGCATAATAAACATTGAAAGACTCTCCTTTCTCTTTACCCTTCCTGCTCATTTCTATTTTTCTACTAAACCTATTACCGTCTTTATCACCCAAGGTCCCTGGCTTTTCAATATCTATCTCGTTCTTATTATTACTAGTTCCCCTAGAACTCGTAATATTACTACACTGGGACTTCACTGTTTTCCTGCCAAAACCCATACCACTAACTATTCCTAGTTTAAAGTCCTAACTGCTCCCTCCACTGCAGTTGCCAGTGCTCCCACCCCACACCTAGATAAGTGAACCCCATCCCTAGCATACATGTCATTTCTGCCATAGAAGAGGTCCCAGTTGTCAATGAATGTTACCGCATTTTCCTTACAGTATTTGTCCAGCCAGCAATTGACACCAATTGCCCTGGACAACCATTCACTTCCAACTCCCCTCCTTGGCAAAATACCACATATGAGAGGGTTCCCACCCTTACTTCTAATTATTTCTATTGCTGACCTATACCTGCTAATCAGGTCCTCACTCCTACGTCTGCCAACATCGTTGCCTCCAGCACTGAGACAGATAATAGGATTGCTCCCATTACCTCTCATGATGTCATCCAGACGGCTAACAATATCCTCCATCCCAGCCCCAGGAAAGCAAACTCTCTGTCTCCTACTCCTGTCCTTCAAGCAGAACGCCCTATCCATATACCTAACTTGGCTATCCCCAACAACAACAATATTCTTACCTTCCTTAATGTCCTTCGTCGTGTCGTTCCCAGTAGTCAACTCACATTCGTCGGGTAGCACTGAGAATGTATTGGATGTTTCCACAACAGTTTCCACGGCAGTCTCTTTCTTCTTCATCGTTTCTACCTTTCCATTCGTCTTCTTGATCGTCAACTTCTTTCCCTGCTGTCCAGCCACTGACCAGTTTCCCTTCTTGACCTGAGGACTCAAAACAGGAGGACTACTACGAATCTTCTTGTTCTCCTCGGTCAATCGCCGAATTTCCAAATTCGCCAACCTCAATTCTTCCTTAAGCTGTTGGTAAAGTTGCTCGATGGAGGGCATCTTGCTTCAATTCTAGAGAGCGCGCAAACAGGTCTTCACAGAGCCAAGTACACGTCAACACTGCGCAAATGCCAACTCAATCAGGAGCTACTGCGCAGCACGTCCGCACGGCCCAATAGCGATGCGAAATCTATATTTGCTATATTCCTCCATTTTAGGTGCCTTAAGTTGAAATCCCCCAGGAGCAAGATGTTGGGTGCAGGAGCTGGAAGATTTTCCAGACAGTGGTCAATTTTTAACAGCTGTTCCTGGAATTGCTGGGATGTTGCATCCTAAGGCTTGTAGACTACCACAATGACTAGGTTTTGGTTCTCGACCTTTACTGCTAAAACTTCCACTACATCATTTGAGGCATTAAGCAGTTCTGTGCAAACAAGTGACTCTGCAATGTACAGGCCAATCCCCCCCCCTTTTGCCTGTTCACTCTGTCACATCTGTATAGGTTGTAATCTGGGATCCATATTTCGTTGTCCAAGTGATCCTTTATGTGGGTCTCAGTGAAAGCCGCGAACATTGCCTTTGCCTCTGCAAGCAGTCCACGGATGAAAGGTATTTTGTTGTTTGTTGCTGGCTTTAGACCCTGTATATTTGCAAAGAAGAATGTCATCGGACTGGTGGTATTGTTGGTACTGGGGGGGGGGGATTTTTTTTCCGGCATTAGTATCTGTATCTGTTGGTTTGGAGTGGAGGCCATCGACTGTGGTTCCACCCTGACTGTTTCTCACACACACAACCATACCTCTATATTCTATCAGTTTAAAGTCCTGGACAAGTCAGCAATGACCCCCTCAATCGAGTTGGCTAATGCAACCACTCTGGCCCCTGAGATATGTACCCCATCCCTTGCATACACATCACGTTTGCCATAGAAATTGTCCCAGTTACATGAATTATCAATAAATGGGATTGTAAGTTCCTTGCAGTACCTGTCTAGGAAGCAATTTACACCAATTGCCCTAGACATCCATTCATTGCCCACTCCCCTTCTAGGCAAGATGCTACATATGACTGGGACTCCTCCCTTAGACCTATTTAAATCTATAGCTGACCTGTACGTATCTAGCTGTTCCTCTCTCCTACCTTTCCCAGTATCATTTCCACCAACACTGAGACAGAAAATGGGATTGTTCCTTTACCTGACATGATAGTATCCAACCTGTTGACTATGTCATCAACACCAACTCCTGGGAAACACATCCTCTGTCTTAACTTCCTATCCCTATTACAGAAAGCACGGTCCATATATCTTATTTATGAGTCACCACCGACAACGACATTCTTACCTTGATTAGCAGGGGAGTTAGCGGTACCTTTAACCTCACTTACCATTCAAGTACACTTGTCCGAAAGAAGAGAGAATCGATTTCCTACCTTCAGATCTTTTCTATCAACCTTTCTTATCTTGATGCTTCTCCCTGAAGTGTGACCAACTTCTCACTTAAAGCACCTGCCACTCTCCAACTAACTGCAGGTAAACTTCCTCCCCCCCCCCTTCCTCATCAGCTCCAACTATATTACACTCACTCCCAAAACCATCTAGTCGAAGTTTCACTCGTCTATTTTCCTCATGGAAAAGTAGAACCTCCTTCAACATTTTAACCTGAGATTCTCAAACACTACAGCAAGCCGTGTTGCTCTATAACCCTGCACACTAATCCTTAGTACAGAATGACCTCTCGTGGAAACTGACTTCAGCGTACTAACATAAAAAACTGACAAGTGTAATATTGTGACCAGTGTAGTACTGTGACCAGTGCAGTACTGTGACCAGTGTAGTACTGTGACCAGTGTAGAACTGTTCACCTGGAGTTTACCTGGAGGGAGTTCCGGGGGTCAACGCCCCTGCGGCCCGATCTGTGACCAGGCCTCCTGGTGGATCAGAGCCTGATCAACCAGGCTGTTACTGCTGGCTGCATGCAATCCAACGTACGAGCCACAGCCCGGCTGGTCAGGTACCGACTTTAGGTGCTTGTTCAGTGCCTGCTTGAAGACAGCCAGGGGTCTATTGGTATGCTGGGAGACAGTTGAACAGTCTCGGACCCCTGACACTTATTGTATTGTCTCTTAACGTGCTAACGACACCCCTGCTCTTCATTTGGGGGATGTTGCATCGTCTGCCAAGTCTTTTGCTTTTGTTGTGAGTGATTTTCGTGTGCAAGTTCGGTACTAATCTCTCTAGGATTTTCCAGGTGAATATAATCATGTATCTCTCCCGCCTGCGTTCCAGGGAGTACAGGTTCAGGAACTTCAAGCGCTCCCAGTAATTGAGGTGTTTTATCTCCGTTATGCGCGCCGTGAAGGTTCTCTGTATATTTTCTAGGTCAGCAATTTCACCTGCCTTGAAAGGTGCTGTTAGTGTGCAGCAATTTTCCAGCCTAGATAGAACAAGTGACCTGAAGAGTGTCATCATGGGCTTGGCCTCCCTAGTTTTGAAGACTCTCGTTATCCATCCTGTCATTTATCTAGCAGATGCGATTGATGCAATGTTATGGCCCTTGAAGGTGAGATCCTCCGACATGATCACTCCCAGGTCTTTGACGTTGGTTTTTCGCTCTATTTTGTGGCCGGAATTTGTTTTGTACTCTGATGAAGATTTAATTTCCTCATCTTTACCATATCTGAGTAATTGAAATTTCTCATCGTTGAACTTCATATTGTTTTCTGCAGCCCACTGAAAGATTTGGTTGATTTCCGCATGGAGCCTTGCAGTGTCTGCAATGGAAGACACTGTCATGCAGATTCGGGTGTCATCTGCAAAGGAAGACACGGTGCTGTGGCTGACATCCTTGTCTATGTCGGATATGAGGATGAGGAACAAGATGGGAGCGAGTACTGTGCCTTGTGGAGCAGAGCTTACTGTGACTAATGTAGCACTATGATCAGGGTAACGCTGTGACCAGTGTAGTATTGTGACCAGTGTAGTACTGTGACCAGTGTAGTACTGTGACCAGTGTAATACTGTGACCAGTGTAGTACTGTGACCAGTGTAGTACTGTAATGCTGTGACCAGTTTGGTGCTATAACCATTGAAGCACTTTGACCACTGTAGTACTGTGACCAGTAAAGTACTGGGACCACTGAAGTACCGTGAACAGTGTAGTACTGTGACCAGAGTAGTACCGTGACCAGAACAGTAGTTTTACCAGTGCAGCACTGTGACCAGTGTAGTACTGGGACCAGTGTACTACTAGGACCAGTGTAGTACTATGACCAGTGCAGTACTGGGACCAGTGTAGCACTGGGACCAGTGTAGTACTGGGACCAGTGTAGTACTGTGACCAGGGGAGGACTGTTACCAGAGTAGTACCGTGACCAGAGTAGTACTGTGACCAGTGTAGTACTGTGACCAGTGAAATACTGTGACCAGTGTAGCACTGTGATCAGAGTAGTCCTGTAGCCATTGTATTACTGTGACCAATGTAGCACTGTGACCAGTGTAGTACTGTGACTAGAATAGTACTGTGACCAGTGTAGTACTGTGACCAGTGTAGTACTGTGACCAGTGTAGTACTGTGACCAGTGTAGTACCGTGACCAGAGTAGTACTGTGACCAGTGTAGTACTGTGACCAGTGTAGTACTGTGACCAATGTACTGTGATCAGACTAGTACTTTGACCAGTGAAGTGCTTTGACCAGTGTAGTACTGTGACCAGAGTAGTAATGCGACCAGTGTAGTACTGTGACCAATGTAGTACTGTGTCCAGTGTAGTACTGTGACCAGTATAGTACTGTGAAGAGTGTAGTATTTTGACCAGAGTAATACTGTCGCCAGTGTAGAACTGTGACCAGAGAAGTACTGTGTCCAGTGTAATACCGTGACCAGCAGTACTGTAACCAGTGTAGTACTGTGACCAGTGCAGTACTCTTATCAGTGTAGTAGTGTAATACTGTGACCAATTTGGTGTTATGATCACTGAAGCACTTTGACCACTGTAGTACAGTGACCAGTATAGTACTGACCATTGAAGTACTGTGACCAGCTCAGTACTGTGACCAGCAATACTGCCACCAGTAAAGTACTGTGACCAGAGTGCAGTGACACGTGTAATACTGTGAGCAGTGTAGTACTGTGACCAGTGCAGTACTGTGACCAGAGCAGTACTTTGATCACTGTAGTACTATGACCAGTATAGTACTGAGGCTATTGAAGTACTGTGACCAGTTCAGTACTGTGACTAACAATGCTGCAACCAGTAAAGTACTTTGACCAGAGGAGTGCAGTGACACGTGTAATACTGTGAGCAGTGCTGTACAGTGACCAGTGTAGTACTCTGACCAGTGTAGTACTCTGACCAGTGTAGTATTGTGACCAGTGTAGCACTGTGACCAGCACTACTGTGATCATTGTAGTTCTGTGACCAGTGTAGCACTCTGAACAGAGTAGGATTGTGACCAGTGTAGTACTGTGACCAGTGTAGTACTGTGACCAGCAGTACTGTGACCAGTGTAGTTATGGGACCAGTGTAGTACTATGAACAGTGTAGTATAGTGACCAGTGCAGTATTGTGACCAGTGTAGTGCTGTCTAAAGCAGTACTGTGACCAGTGTAGTGCTCTGACCAGTGTAGTACTGTGAAAAGTGCAGTACTGTGAACATTGAAGTACTGTGACCAGTGTAGCACTGTGACCAGTGTAGTACTCTGACCAGTGTAGTAATGTGATCAGTGTAGTGCTCTGTGACCAGCAGTACTGTGACCAGTGCAGTACTGTGACCAGAGTAGTACTGTGACCAGTGCAGTACTGTGACCAGTGTAGAAATGTGACCTGTATAGTACTGTTACCATTGTAGTACTGTGACCAGAGCAGTACTGTAACCTGTGTAATACTGTGACAAGTGTAGAACTGTGACCATTGTAGTACTGTAATACTGTGACCAGTTTGCTGCTATGACCACTGAAGCTCTTTGACCAATGGAGTACTGCGACCAGTATAGTACTGTGACCATTGAAGTACTGTGACCACTGTAGTGCCGTGACACGTGTAATACTGTGACCAGTGTTGTACAGTGACCAGTGTAGTACTCTGACCAATGTAGTACTCTGACCAGTGTAGTATTCTAACCAGTGTAGTATTCTGACCAGTGTAGTAATGACACCAGTGTAGTACTGAGACCAGTCTATCACTGAGACCAGTGTCGTACTGTGAGAAGAGTAGTACTGTGACCACTGTAGTACTCTGACCAGCGCTGTGACCAGTGTAAACCTGCGAGCAGCAGTACTGTGGCCATTGTTATTAGAGTGACCTGTGTTATATTGTGTCCAGTGTAGCACTGTTGTGTCCAGTGTACTACTGCTTTGACTTGTGTAGTCTGTTTTGGCCAGAGTAGTACTGTTGCTACCATTTTTTGTACTGTGACCAGAGTAGTACTGTGACCGGTGTACTACTAAGAACAGTGTAGTACTGTAATACTGTGACTAGTTTGGTGTTATGACCACTGAAGCACTGTGACCACTGTAGTACTGTGACCATTGAAGTACTGTCACCTGTGCGCTGCCGTGACACGTGTAATACTGTGACCAGAGTAGTACTGCGACCAGTGCAGTATTCTGACCAGTGTAGTAATGTGACCACTGTAGTGCTGCGACCCGTGTAGTACTGTGACCAGTGTAGTACTGTAACCAGAGTAGAGCTGTGACCAGTGTAGTTATGTAACCAGTGAAGTACTGTGATAACTATAGTACTGTGACCAGTGTAGCGCTGTGACAAGAGTAGTTTTATGACCAGTTTAGTACTCTGACCAGTGTAGTACTCTGACCAGTGTAGTACTCTGACCAGTGTAGTACTCTGACCAGTGTAGTACTCTGACCAGTGTAGTACTGTGACCAGCGTAGTACTCTGACCAGTGTAGTACTGTGACCAGCGTAGTACTCTGACCAGTGTAGTACTCTGACCTAAGTAGTGCGTTGAACAGAGCAGTACTGTGACCAGTGTAATACTCTGACAAGAGTAGTTTTGTGACCAGTTTAGTACTCTGACCAGTGTAGTACTCTGACCAGAGTAGTACCGTAACCAATGTAGTACTGTGAGCAGTGTAGAACTCTTACAAGAGAAGTGCTGTGACCAATGTAGCAATGTGACCATTGAAGTGCTGTGACCTGTGTACTGCTGTGATCAACAATACTGCCACCAATAAAGTACTGTTATCAGTGTAATATTGTGACCAGTGTAGCACTGTGACCAGTATAGTACTGTGACCAGCAGCACTGTGACCAGTGTAGTTCTCTGACCAGTTTAGTACTGTGAACAGTGTAATATTGTGACCAGTGCATTATTGTGACCAGGGTAGTACTGTGGCCAGCAGTACTGTGACCAGTGTAGTACTGTGACCATTGTAGTACTGTGACCAGTGCAGTACTGTGACCAGTGTAGTGCTGTGATCAGTGTAGTACTGTGATCAGTGTAGTACTGTGACAAGTGCAGTACCGTGACCATCGTAATACTGCAATACTGTGACCAGTTTGCTGCAATAACCACTGAAGCACTTTGACCAGCATAGTACTGTGACCAGTGATGTGCTGTGACACGAGTAATACTGTAGCCAGTGTAGTACTGTGACCAGCAGTACTGTGACCAGTGTAGTACTGTGTCCAGCAGTACTGTGACCAGTGTAGTACTGTGACCAGCAGTACTGTGACCAGTGTAGTACTGTGTCCAGCAGTAATGTGACCAGTGTAGTACTGTGACCAGCAGTACTGTGACCAGTGTAGTACTGTGACATGACTCACAAAATCGTAATGACACGATTGCAAACCATACCACGGATGGGGTTTGAACCCGCGATCACAGAGTCTCAAAACTCCAGACCGTCTCGTTAGCCACGTCTGTAAAAACTTGCTTTTGTGGTCACAGTGGCGCCTCTTCTAACCTTCCTATGGTGTAGACATATACTTAGTTGGATGAATCGCATTGTGGCTAGCTGGCCCAGTGGCTAACACGACGGTCTGGAGCTTTGAGACTCTCTGACCGCGGGTTCAAACCCCACCCTTAGTATGGTTTGCTGACGATGTCTGGAATCCTAGTTAATCGCCGTCACCGACACCATATAACATAATACTGGAAACTACACAATTTCTAAAATATTAGCATACATGATATTCAACCAGGCAAAGCACTATCTAGCCAGCAACACGGGAGTCTACACATCCTCATCCCAACATGGCATTTTTCAGGTCGCCATGCGTCACTCACACCTCACTCAGGTCGCCATGCGTCACTCACACCTCACTCAGATCACCATGCGTCACTCACACCTCACTCAGATCGCCATGCGTCACTCACACCTCACTCAGATCGCCATGCGTCACTCATACCTCACTCAGGTCGCCATGCGTCACTCACACCTCACTCAGGTCGCCATGTGTCACTCACACCTCACTCAGGTCGCCATGCGTCACTCACACCTCACTCAAGTCGCCATGCGTCACTCACACCTCACTCAGGTCGCCATGCGTCACTCACACCTCACTCAGGTCGCCATGCGTCACTCACACCTCACTCAGGTCGCCATGCGTCACTCACACCTCACTCTCCGCCTATATATACTGTCTTTCTACCTCTGTATGTTCGAGGTGATCAAGGTCCCAGGACCGAAACGTTTTCTAATAAATATGTCATAGTGTTTGCTTACGTGTCTTTCTAAACCAATTTGCCGGTATTTATTACCAAGGTTTATTCCATGGTCTTGGATGATCTGGAGGACAAACAGAATGTTGATGTAGTATTCACAGACTTTGCGAGAGTCTTCAACAAATGCGATCATGGTGTAATAGTCCACAAAATGATTGATAAATAATGGAAAAAGTGGGTAGATGGATCTTTAGCTTCTTAACCATTAGAACACAAAGAGTAATAGTTAACAGAATTAAGTCCAGAGGCTAAACCTTTACAAAAATTCAATGTATGTCAAAGGCCCTAAAATCTGGAATACCCTACCTGAGAACTCTAGAACTGCAGACACATTCATCACCTTCAAAACTACCATTAGAAAACATCTTATCTCCCTGATACACCCCGTCAACTAACTACACGAATACCACCTGGTGGTTCACACTTACACTAGCTCACTCATTTGACCATAAACAGAAATATTAATCTCAGTCTTAAAATAATGAATCCTGTGATACTCCAATACTGAAACTATATACTGTGCCAAAACAAAAGCATTCACATTGCTAAACTCACAAACTAGTATTTAGTCACTTAGCCATAATACCAACTTACCTCATAATTTGTAATATTTTACAATTAAGAATAAAACTAAGTATGCCCGAAATGCCTAGCCATGCTAAGCGTTCTAGTGGTACACTCTGTAATCACAATTTTACTACATGTAAACCAAACAATAACCAAATTTCTGTAAACTCAGCATTGTAATCCTTATAGAGAATAAACTTTGAATTGAATTGAATTGGTACAGTGAGAAACTCTGTACCACAAGGTACAGAACTCGCTTCCATCCTGTTCCTCATCCTCATATCTGACATAGAAAAACATGTAAATCGTAACAGAGTCTTGTGTGGCCCGGTGGCCTGGTGGCTAAAGCTCCCGCTTCACACACGGAGGGCCCGGGTTCGATTCCCGGCGGGTGGAAACATTTCGACACGTTTCCTTACACCTGTTGTCCTGTTCACCTAGCAGCAAATAGGTACCTGGGTGTTAGTCGACTGGTGCGGGTCGCATCCTGGGGGACAAGATTAAGGACCACAATGGAAATAAGTTAGACAGTCCTCGATGACGCACTGACTTTCTTGGGTTATCCTGGGTGGCTAACCCTCCGGGGTTAAAAATCCGAACGAAATCTTATCTTATCTTATCTATCTTATCCTTTGCTGACGATACTAGAATCTGCATGAGAGGATCATTCATGGGGAACACTGTAAATTTTACAAGTCTATATAAATCATGTCTTCAAATGGATCACAGAAAATAATATGAAGCTAAATGAGGACAAATTTCAATTACTTCTCTATGGAAAACTTTAAGGAATGAAACGTAAATCGGAATATAAAATCAATTCTAGCCAAACAATAGAGTAGAAAACTAATGTGAAGGACCTGGGAGTAATAATGTCAGAGGATCTCACTTTCAAAGATCCCAACAACGTTATTAACACATCTGCTTGGAAAATGATAGGACGGAAAATAAGAATCTTCAAAACATGGAATACTAAGAATGACTGTAGACTAACAGCTCTGTTCAAGACAGGCGAAATTGCAGACCAGGACATATAAGTACAGTCAAACACCTCAGTTACAGGGAACGTCTGAGATCCCATCACCTGTACTTCTTGGAACAGAAGCGAGAAATATACATCATAATTTACATCTGGAAAATCTTAGAAGGACTAGTTCCAAACCTGCACTCAGAAATCACTCCCTACGAATACAAAAAACTCGGCAGCATCCCACTGAAAAGCAGGGGTGCCGTGAGTACACAAAGACATAATATAATAAATGTCAGGGGTCCAAGATTCTTCAACTGCCTCCCAGCAAACATAAGGGAAGTTACCAATAGACCCCTGGCTGTCTTCAAGAAGGAACTTGACAAATACTTAGAGCCAGTACCTGACCAACCGGACTGGGGGTTTGTACATGGGACTGTGTGCGGACGGTAGCAACAGCCTGGTTGATCAGGCCCTGATCCACCACGAGGCCTGGTCGTGGACCGGGCCACAGGGGCGTTGATCCCCGGAACACTCTCCAGGTATACTTCAAGTAGGTGACTAGTGTTGTAAAGGTCACTAAGTAGTGCTATGGTCACCAGTGACTAGTTGTGAAGGTCACTAAGTGGCTAGATGTGAAGGTCACTAAGTGGCTAGATGTGAAGGTCACTAAGTGGCTAGATGTGAAGGTTACTAAGTGGCTAGATGTGAAGGTCACTAAGTGGCTAGATGTGAAGGTTACTAAGTGGCTAGATGTGAAGGTTACTAAGTGGCTAGATGTGAAGGTTACTAAGTGGCTAGATGTGAAGGTTACTAAGTGGCTAGATGTGAAGGTCACTAAGTGGCTAGATGTGAAGGTTACTAAGTGGCTAGATGTGAAGGTCACTAAGTGGCTAGATGTGAAGGTCACTAAGTGGCTAGATGTGAAGGTTACTAAGTGGCTAGATGTGAAGGTCACTAAGTGGCTAGATGTGAAGGTTACTAAGTGGCTAGATGTGAAGGTCACTAAGTGGCTAGACGTGAAGGTCACTAAGTGGCTAGATGTGAAGGTCACTAAGTGGCTAGATGTGAAGGTCACTAAGTGGCTAGATGTGAAGGTCACTAAGTGGCTAGATGTGAAGGTCACTAAGTGGCTAGATGTGAAGGTCACTAGGTGACTTGTGAAACTCATTACGTGACTAGCTTTGACAATCACTACGTGACTAGCTGTGAACGTCACTGAGTGACTAGTTAGGAAAGTTATTAAGTGAGTAACATGTCAGCTCTGGCCGGCCACACAATGTTCAACTTTTGCTCCCAGATATATTTAGTGATGATCCACAGTGAACCACGTCTCTGAGCGATGAATGTGTTGTTCTTACTGGGGATGGATCTGTCTTGTTGCTGTGTGTGTGTGTGTGTGTGTGTGTGTGTGTATGTGTGTGTGTGTGTGTGTGTGTGTGTGTGTGTGTGTGTGTGTGTGTGTGTGTGTGTGTGTGTGTGTGTGTGTGTGTGTGTGTGTGTGTGTGTATGTGCGTGTGTGTAGGTGTGTGTGTGTGTGTGTGTAGGTGTGTGTGTGTGTATGTGTGTGTGTGTAGGTGTGTGTGTGTGTGTGTGTGTGTGTGTGTGTGTGTGTGTGTGTGTGTGTGTGTGTGTGTGTGTGTGTGTGTAGGTGTGTGTGTGTGTATGTGTGTGTGTGTAGGTGTGTGTGTGTGTGTGTGTGTGTGTGTGTGTGTATGTGCGTGTGTGT